>NC_054371.1:195831990-196131990 GCF_017654675.1 Xenopus laevis
AAGGAGTCGTAATGCAGTATGGTATTTTTATCTGTTGGTTTTACGAACAGATCAGTTGTTAAATAGTTACCTTCTTTTATCACCATAGTGTCTAGAAACAATATCTTATTCGAATCAGCGTGTATTGTGAATTTTATATTAGGTAGTGCAGTATTTATATGTTCATGAAATAGTTGCAAAGTCTCCTGTGACTCCGTCCATATTGCAAACACATCGTCAAGGAAACACAACCATATTAGGCAGTTCTGTTGAAAATTCTCATTAATATATATAAACCATTGCCGTCCCCTTTATTTACATGTAAAAATCATCTAGAAATAGAAAATAATTATTGCATAATACCAATTCAAGGCATTTTAGCACAAAGTTGTTTTGAACCCCATCCATAGTTTCATCTAGTTCTAGTTCAGCGCGGACCGCCTCGACACCCCCATCATGTGGGATGTAGGTGTAGAGGCTCTCAACGTCAAACGTCACCAGTATTGCATCACAGGGGGCATTATGCAAAGTCCTTAATGTTGACAAAAAATTAGTGTCCATTAAAAAGGATCTGTGTTTTGGAGACCGAAACAAATTAATACAGGAAACAATTGGACGTCCTGGAGGGCAGTTCAATCTTTTGTGAATTTTCGGCAAGGTATAGAAGATGGGAGTAACTGGATGGGATTGTTTTAGAAATTGCGCTAAAGTACCGTCTATTACAGATAATTCTAACGCCTCCTGAATTAAATTTTCCACTTTCCTTTGTATGGAAAAAACAGGGGGGCTCATTTATTAATGCAGCGCAGCGCTAAAAAGAGCGCAGTGGCCTGACATTTGCCCAGCGCATGCGAGTATTTAATAATGTAGCGCACGATACCTTAACAGTGCGATTTGTGCGCTAATGTAGACACAGACAGGTGCGACGTGTGAAACTGCGTATCAGCTGTCGCATTGCTTATAATAAATTGTGCGCACAGGAAGATACCGCAAAGGTAAGGATTAGTTGTGCTCATGTATGAATGCGCTGTTTTAATTAGTTGCGTCACATATTGCGCATATTGCGTTCACTTAGACGCATCTGCATTTGTTTCTGTGCTAATATTTGTCTGGTTGCAAAGGTGTTTAGCCTACCTGATACCCTTAAAGTAACCTTGGTCAATATAAACATGTTGGGTGGAAGGCGTGGTTAATATGCACTTTACAGGGGTTGTTCATCTTTGAGTAAACTTTGAGTTAACAAACATCCCCACCAACAGCAGCACCATTGTATTTGCCAGAACCCAGTTTAGCAGTGTGGCTCTGCACACATATATAAAATTCTCTTTTAAGCAACATGAAACGCAAAAATGTGAATATACTAGCGCAGCTGGGCAGGAATGCGCATTTTGAAGAGCGTTACTATTACGCCACGAAGAGGCAGTCGTAAAAATTGTGGTGCTGTTGCCCGGGTGCAGTTTTGCACATATACAGACGCAAATCTGCGACGGCCGCAGTGCAAGCGCATTGTAGCCACGCCCACAGCCACGCCCCTAACAACCACGGCATCGTTTGCGACATAAATGCCCAATCTTTTGCGCAATGCGCATAAACAAAACCATCGCAAAAGCTCTCTGTTATGCGCAATATCACGCAAATATATTAGCGATCACGCTCGTGATGGCGCAGACAATCTTTTGCGTCCACTTATGCGCTGCTTTAATAAATGAGCCCCAGGATTACTATACTCCTGTATATACTGTCCTGTTGGCCGATTTGACAATTATTGAGTCATTATGCAATACTTCTTGTAATGCCTTATACTCTTACTATTCACATTATAAGGAATAGAATGATGACTCCCACTTCTATACCCTGTTTCCAAGTCAGCCACTTCCCGTGTTACATTCAACATAAATGCATTCACAAATACATTGTCAAGATCAGGTTTATATAGGCTTTGTGGTTTCAAATTCAATTGCTTGCCTGTAAATGTATTAAAGACATCAGTCTGGGATTCCCCCTTGTTTTCTGCAAATTGCTCCTTGAGTTTTATGTCCCTGAAAAAACGATACAACTCCAAATCCAATGAGAAAAAGTCAGGGCCCGTGACCACCCCAAAAGATAACCCTTGGACAGTACCTGTTCCTGTAGTGGGGACAGCGATGTACTGGAAATATTCACCACCGTTCCGGCCTTTGGCGCATCCCCTGTCGGCTCTTTTGCTTTGCAGTGTTTTCTTCCTGCCCTTCATCGCTTTCCATATGCTGAGATCCACTTAAAAAAGACGAGTTGGTGGATGCAGAATCAGATCGCTTGTGTAATGGAGTCTCAACCTTCCTCCCACGTGGTTTCCAGCTTGTGCGCTGAGAGCTGACTCTCGCTTCTGGAATCCTGTGCGGTTCCTTGCCACCGGTAAACCCGGCCACTGCTGTAATCACCTGCATCTCTCTGGAACTTTTGCTTTCCTCTGTCATCTCCCGGAATTTACTGATGTGGTCCGCCAGTTTTGCTGTACCCTCTGCAACAATATCCTGGGGAAACGCGTTCCTGATCTCGGCTTCTTCCACATCAATTTGTTGTTTTTTTAATTTCTGGCAGCTCTTTCTGCAGACGCTCCATAGTTGCCAACATCAAGTCCATAGCACATTTATTTATAATGGCTTCCCACTTCATGCAAAATTCCTTCTCGTATGTGAATAAGGTCGGGCACAGATGGACCCTCAGGCCTCGTGGGATACGATTTAGCCTCACATATTCAGATAAGGTACGTAAATGTAAATCATCTTTTGGTGAGAATGTTCCACTTCTCGGTACTTCTGTTTGAAGTACCGAGAAGTGTATAAATTGCAACACAGTGAATGTTTCAGTAACTTGAAAAAGGGTCGAAACATTGTATTGTGCGTATCAAGAGAGCAATGTATACAATAAAGGCTTTTTAAACTTTCACAATTGAACAGAGCTGTGTCATATGTTGACTTATTACTGAAAACATGTCAGTATCACTTTAACATGGAGCTTGTCCAATTGGTAAAGTCATATTTATCAGCATTTCACTTAGACACTGTTATTCCTCCTATGTCTCTCACCACTGGCACTTAATTTCTGTATATATGTAAATCACTGCATATTGCTGTAGTGCTGTTTAAATAAGTTATACACGAATACATACAAGTTCCATTTTCACTCAGAAAGCAAATGGACACATCTCTAAAAAAGTAAAAAAATTCTAAGTTTTGCAAACAAATTTGAGTTTGATACATGAGAAATCTCAATAATAAATATTCATACAAATATACTTTCTATAGCAAATGATTTTGCATAAATAGTTAATTTTGAAAATAAAATCAGAGGAAGGAAATAAATATATTATGCTGTATAAATATTTATTATGGTTCAACGCTGTGTTATATGGTATAATGAACCAAAAACCTGTTATTGGAAGATGCTGAAAGTGCTAACAAATTGTCCTTTATAGAGTTTTATATATCTGGGTAAGAATTTAAAGGAAACTTTCTTGATCTTTTGTAGTAGGCACTGGATTTGGTTACTACTCTTTGTAGTTGGATAAGGGCCAAATAAATGGTAAGCTAGTTAAGATGGAAAGGTGTACAAGCATTTAGTGCAATTTTTTTTATCACATAAACAGTAAACATATTCAGGATTGATTTTATAAACTCTTTGATTAAATCAAGAGTATTTAATTGCCTTGCCAGTTGTTATTGCTTTGCTAACACAAGTATAGCCTAAGTAGACATTTGTAATGTGCATGTCTGCTGTGTGGCCTCATGAGCATTTATATGTTATGTTTTATCCCATTCCACTATTTAAAGAGCAGTATATATTGCTTATTGTTTATGGGCAGAACATTTTAAACATGATTTCAATGACATGTACAGATCTGACACTGAGTCATATAATGTGTGCTTTGCTTGACAATAGGGGAAACATTTATAGATATCCCATGCTGCTCTATTTTGAGTATTTTTTGTATATTTGTATTCTGTAAATCTACACCTTTTACGTTATACACAGGGTATGTTTCTCTTGTGTGCCATTAAGAGAATCCAAATGAATTATCATTAGCAGTTAGAAGAGTAAGTCTCAGTGGAACTTTGCAATGACTGAACATTGCTTACTAATTACTGGAGCACTGAATGTTGTCTTAATTTGAAAATTAGTTGAGTGTTAATTAGATGTGTTTATTGAATGTAATTGGCCATACAACATTTTGAGATGGAACTATAGCATAAATATGTCTGATTTAATAATGCATTTCTTGCTTTCTTGGAAAGATTTCTAAATGATTCACTGAAACGTTTACACTATTTAAAAAATTGCAATATATATAAAAATATTGTTGATTTGTTTTGCATTGTGTATACAATATTGAGTTTCCGCAACCTTAAGGCCACTTGTATGATGTAGATTTTTCTGCATTTCTAGATTTTTTCATACGAATTGCATCAGTAAGCTATATGAGCCAAATTCTGCCCATATATTTCTATAGCAGTTACATTGATTTAATTATACAGTATAATGCAGCTGTGTCTGTCTAGAATAACATTTGTGTTTCTAATGATTGCATCATTAGATTGCCTGTTCATCCTTAATTGTATTTGTGTAGAGGTTCTGTAGTTCAACATTGGGTAGGCACCACATAAGTCAAAATTAGGTAGCAGATATAACAAAAGATGCAGTCACTGCCCTAGAATTTTTGAAGTGGGATTTTGCTGAGACCAATAGGCATAGATACTCATAGTGCCAAAAGCGAGTAGCGAGCAAAGCTCTCTTCCATTAATTGTCTGATTTAATTCAGACCAAATTGTAGACCACATCAAGATACCAACTTACTGAAGGCAGTGTGTAAGTGGTCTAGAAGTAGTTGTATTAGAAGCAGGAAATGTTGATTTTTATAGTTATATATCATAATAATCTATTCCTGGGTTGCAAAGTACCCTCCTTCTCTTCAGCAGGAAACATGGGTGTTCCAGTGTTGGATGTAAATTGTGGAATGAACCTTTTTTCTAGGTCTCATTGAAGGTATTTTTAAGGCCTTAAGTTTTGGGGAAAATATTAGCTGGGCAGTTGGAGGTGCAATGTGGTGGGAGTTAATCCATTCTTCTTGTAACAAAGATCGTCAAAATCCTGGTAGAGTATGAGAGAGAATATATGAGGCATTATAGAGCAAGTAAACAAATAAATAAAATGTAATCACACAAATAGATAACCTTTTAGTAAGTTGAGTTGCTAAGTTTACATGCCTTTGTGTAGTACAGGTATGGGACCTGTTATCCAGAATGCTTGGGACCTGGGCCTTTCCGGATAATGGATCTTTCCAGAATCTGGATCTTCATAACTTAAAGGGGTTTTCCACCTTTTCTCACTGCTACCCAAATAATGGTAGATCATGTTCCCCAGAGTATAAAAATATGTGTTATGTAATGATGGGAGCAGGTTATCATCGGCAAGATTTTCCCTTCCTTCACTATCTGTGGCTTCTCATTTTTTTTCAATAAACTTTATTGCAACTGCATCTTGTTCATCAGTATTTCTTTGCTGGATTTGATGCACATTTACAATCTTTCTGGTCATTTAGGTAATCTGTCTATAGATACTTAAGGGGATCTCATATAAATAACCATCACCTTTTGTTCCTTAACTATCTTACCATACTATCTTACTTTCAGGCATTTTCATATTACAATTTATATACGCATGCACACGCACACGCACACACACACACACACGCACACACGCTATTGTACACACTTCCATCTGGGTTACATACCCTGGTGCTCCCAGAAGCTCATCAGTATAATCAATTACTGTGTCATACAGGGAATTCTCTTAATCTTAATTCTGAAGAAAATTCCCTGTGTGCACCAGCATTTGCCTATATATATATATGTCTTAAATATATTGATAATGGGTTGAGTGCAGAGGAATCTTGTATTTGTCTATATGTATTTTGTGGTCACACCCTCATTGCACCCCCGCCTAATGTTTTTAAAAACTAGTGGTGAGCACAACTTTCCCTTGTTTGTTATAGTTCTACAAGAGCAGTGACCAGCTCTATGTTGTAGCTCCCACCCCCTCCAACTATAGTCAGGTGATCCCACTGGTGTCTAATAAAAGGGCAGCCAAGTTTGGGAGTTTTACTTTGAAAGCAGCTAGTAAGTTGCAGGTAAAACGTATTCGTCCCTTTTATAAAATGTATAATTAAACCATAGAATTCTTAATGAATCAGATGAAAATTGAGCATAGGACTGGCCAGATATGGGATGACTTTGACGTAGTTGGCCAGCTTAAATATATTGCAATATATGGACAAACAATCCCTGTTTTGTTTAAAGGGTAAGGCATTTTTCAGTAGCAGTATGCACAAAATGTCTCTGTCTTAAATATATTGATAATGGGTTGAGTGCAGAGGAATCTTGTATTTGTCTATATGTATTTTGTGGTCACACCCTCATTGCACCCCCGCCTAATGTTTTTAAAAACTAGTGGTGAGCACAACTTTCCCTTGTTTGTTATAGTTCTACAAGAGCAGTGACCAGCTCTATGTTGTAGCTCCCACCCCCTCCAACTATAGTCAGGTGATCCCACTGGTGTCTAATAAAAGGGCAGCCAAGTTTGGGAGTTTTACTTTGAAAGCAGCTAGTAAGTTGCAGGTAAAACGTATTCGTCCCTTTTATAAAATGTATAATTAAACCATAGAATTCTTAATGAATCAGATGAAAATTGAGCATAGGACTGGCCAGATATGGGATGACTTTGACGTAGTTGGCCAGCTTAAATATATTGCAATATATGGACAAACAATCCCTGTTTTGTTTAAAGGGTAAGGCATTTTTCAGTAGCAGTATGCACAAAATGTCTCTGTCATAAATATATTGATAATGGGTTGAGTGCAGAGGAATCTTGTATTTGTCTCTATATATATATATATATATATATATTAACATAACATCACTGTAGTTTTATTGTGCCCAAGTTCACTAGAGTGCAATGTTAAACAGTATATAATATGTTTCATGTGCAATTGGTCTTTTTTTCTGTTTGTGAATTATTTTGCTTTTGTCTGTCCACTCTCCAGTGTGGAATTTCAACAGTGAGTTGGTTTGCATCAGTTTACTTACCAACCAACCACTGTTAACTCAGCCTGCAGCCTTGTGCCTTTATATGGCAGAACAACCCCTCAGTGACTTCTAATATCCTTATCATTTACAGTAGGGGGTACAATAACCCTTATAATACATGAGTGATACTCAGAGTTATCTGTATAACTCAGCCTGCAGGCCTGTGGCTTTATATGGTCACAAAACATCCCCTGAGTGACTTCTAATATCCTTATCATTTACAGTAGGGGGTACATTATCTCTTATAATACATGAGTCATACTCAGAGTTCCCTATATAACTCAGTCTGCAGGCTTCTGGCGTTATATGATCACAGACCCCCTCAGCAACTTCTATTTTCTAACTTATATCTATAAATGGTCACCATTTGTGCAAGCCCATGTTTTATAAATGTTTGTATGTTTATCCTTCACAAGGTTGCCTTTGTAATAGCAAAATGTCATCAAGCAGTGGCAGTTCCGTTGCTGAAGGAACAGTGGCAGTTCCGTTGCTGAAGGAACCTAGGGTTATTGAAATGGTAAGTTTAAATACATACATAAAGCTATGTGTTTGTGCATTGTGTGTGTGCGTGCGTGTATATATTTACACTCACAAATGCATATGCATTACAAATAGTGAGAGACTGAGATACAGATATTTGTTTTAATTTTAGAGAGAACAGATGTTTGCAGAGATGCGTGCTATAGCAAGAGCCCATATCAGAGGTGCAGATTATTGTTTTCAGAATGACCCTGAGATAGCGCCTGGGGATCCTATCAGAGTTCCAGATGCAGATGTTGAGGGACGTTGCGGTAATACCAAAAGAGAAGCATAAATTTTAGTCAATAAAACGAAATTATTGAGCAAAACGAGAGGTATGTTTTTCAACCAGTTCTTTTTTAGATGGCCTTGGAATTGGAGCTATGTTTCAAGGAAGTTAAGAATTAGCAGATTCCCACTCAAAGCACTTCTCACCGGCTAAGTAGGAGAGTGTGTCACGCATTATGTCAAAAGGCAAAATCAAAGTTTTTGAGCTTGTAAACTGGTTTGATAACCCAGTCTTTTTTTATCTTGCTATACTCCATTCGGTGACGCAAATCACCTTCGGATCCCAAGGACATAGCATTAACTTGTAGATGGGCTTGTTCATGTTGCACATTCCTATTATGATCAATAGCAGCTAGTTGTGTCCTTGCAATCATACCATCCATGAAATAGTGGTGTCTCTTTGAACAATATTTAAGCACATTGCTGTGGTATAGTTCCAATTC
The DNA here is from genome assembly GCF_017654675.1 of Xenopus laevis. Taxonomy (NCBI): domain Eukaryota; kingdom Metazoa; phylum Chordata; class Amphibia; order Anura; family Pipidae; genus Xenopus; species Xenopus laevis. The sequence continues at coordinate 195,840,341 of NC_054371.1, forward strand.
ACCAGTGTGGCAAAATTCCGACAGCTGTTTTATGTCTTTTATCAGTGTGGGATTTTCTACAATTTCACACAGCTTGAGGTGTGCAATCGATCCTTTCTTTAGCCAAAGTCGTCATTTGTCAGCTTCATCTTCTATCTCCTCATGCTCACATTAATGGTATAGACGTCCAACTTTCCATTGGTGAACACCAGTTACATGATACAAGACGGAACACCATTTTTCAAGGAAGACGTCTACATTGCCATCACAAGTTAAGACTGCCCACCAAAGATGATTTTTTATTGGAGTAATCCACTGTGCTAATTCTCAACAACTTTTCTTCTTACTTGCAATGCCAATCTTATTGCCAATGGATTTAGCAAAGTGCCATATGTCAAACTGGTGAAGGATTGTTTCAAATTTTTCTCTCATCGCCTTTCTTACAGCACTATGCCAGTATGTCAGTACATACCAGCTTAACGTTAACCTTCTTTTTCAGTGTTTTTTTAAATGTTTTCTTCTCTAGGGCCACAGAGGATGATGCCGGTGACACTTGGTCAACATTAAAGTGTACAGTTTTCTTGTAGATTCCAGAAAGGTGTACGCACGATATTTTGCACAAAAACCAGGGCTATCGCATTGCCCATTGCCGGACAGACATACTGGTTTGTCTCCAATTTCTTTCAAAGTTTCTTTTTGCTCCATTTGCCAGTGATGATTGACTGTTGGAAAAAGATATGTGTGTTGGTTTCGATAATGAGTTGTTTTGCCAACTTGTTTCAAACCAAGTATCTTGTTCATGTGACTTACTTTATTATAGTTCAAACCACTCAGAAGAATAGCTGCAGACATCATTATATTGCCTACTGGCATTCTGTTTTTTTTGGGTTGACTGTCCCAAATATGGAATTTATGTCCTTCATAACATTCGGCAAACACACTTAAGAAAGAGCCAATAATTTTCTTCTTAATGTTTTTTATTGGATGGGGACAATTATATGGATTTTGAAATTCACTAGAATGACCTTGATCAAAAGCAGTTGATTTAAAGAGGGTTGCAAGCCCATGTTCCGGAGGTGGGATTTAAGTTGGTGTTGACTGAAGTATATTCGGTAATCCTGATTCAAAGTCCAATATTAAAGAATCTCTCTCTGATGAATTTACAATTTCACATTGTATAGATTTATGCTTCTGTGGAATATGTGTTTGAAGAGCTCTTATTTTTAGAGAAATGTTTTGGGTTAGTATTGATACCGATTGTCTTTGTATTTGCAAAATAGATAGGGTGGGTCCCTGTATCAACAAGTAATGGATTTTTGTATGAGATCGATTTCTTTGGATACCGTGAAGTGGCAGCCTCGTGAACTGAAATGCTTTGTTGGGCAACCATAGTAATATCTTGAGAGAATGGTGGTAATTGAGTGACACCAGATGTTGATGGTTCAAAGAATAAACTTTTTTCCATAGTAGTGCTTGATGAACTTTGCAGAGATGTACTTACACCCAGCTCTGATAAATCAACTGATGTTATTGAAGATGAAGAGAGTGGTGTAATATCATGAATATCTTCATGATGCGTTATTTTCTGTCGTTTCCTTGCTCTTACTGCACAAGCCTGCAGGCTGAATTATATAGGGAGTATGACTCGTGTATTATAAGAGATAATGTACCCCCCACTGTAAATGATAAGGATATTAGAAGTTGCAGAGGGTTTCTTAGACCATATAAGGGCACAACACTGCAGGCTGAGTTATACAGGGAACTCTGAGTATGACTTGTGTATTATAAGGGATAATGTACCCCTTACTGTAAATGATAAGGATATTAGAAGTCACTCAGGGGATGTTCTGTGACCATATAAAGGCACAAGGCTGCAGGCTGAGTTATACAGGGAACTCTGATATCACTCATGTATTATAAGGCTAATGTTCCCCCTACTGAAAATGACAAGGATATTAGATGTCAGTGAGGGGTTGTTTTGTGACCATATAACGCCAGAAGCCTGCAGGCTGAGTTATACAGGGAACTCTGAGTATAACTTGTGTATTATAAGGGATAATGTACACCCTACTGTAAATTACAAGGATATAAGAAGACACGGAGGGGTTCTTTGACCATATAAAGTCACAAGCCTGCAGGCTGAATTATACAGGGAACTCTGAGTATCACCCATGTATTATAAGGGATAATGTATCCCCTACTGTAAATTATAAGGATATTAGAAGTCACTGAGGGGTTGTTCTGTGACCATATAAAGTCACAAGCCTGCAGGCTGAATTATACAGGGAACTCTGAGTATCACCCATGTATTAGAAGGGATAATGTATCCCCTACTGTAAATTATAAGGATATTAGAAGTCAGTGAGGGGCTCTGTGACCATATAAAGGCACAAGGCTGCAGGCAGGCTGAGTTATACAGGGAAATCTGAGTATCACTCATGTATTAGAAGGGATAATGTACCCCCTACTGTAAATGATAAGGATATACAAAGTCACTGAAGGGTTGTTCTGTGACCATATAAAGGCACAAAGCTGCAGGCTGAGTTAACAGTGGTTGGTTGGTAAGTAAACTGATGCAAACCAACTGACTGTTGAAATTCCACACTGGAGAGTGGACAGAGAAAAGCAAAATAATTCACAAACAGAAAAAAAGACCAATTGCACATGAAACATATTTTATATACTGTTTAACATTGCACTCTAGTGAACTTGGGCATAATAAAACTACAGTGATGTTATTTTAATATATATATGCAAATGCTGGTGCACACAGGGAATTTTCTTCAGAATTAAGAGAATTCCCTGTATGCACCAGTAATTGATTATACTGATGAGCTTCTGGGAGCACCTGTATGAGTTATACAGGGAACTCTGAGTATCACCCATGTATTATATGGGATAATGTAAATTATAAGGATATTAGAAGTCACTGAGGGGTTGTTCTGTGACCATATAAAGGCACAAGGCTGCAGACTGAGCTATGCAGAGAACTCTGAGTATCACTCAGTCACTGCTTTGTGATCGCTGGTGAATGCGCAATTCAAAAAGGAAAGGGAACAGGATGCGCAATTCAATCCCCTCGCATGCGCATAACTGGCTTGAGATGCTCCTGCTTGAGGAGTGGTGACATCTTTATTCAGCGCATGCGCAAGTGTGGACTGTGACGTCTATTTGGTTTTGGCGCATGCGCATATTCTTCTGAAGCCGCTCCTGCCCACACAGCAGCTGCTGACGCTACTGTAGAGGCGGACTTAAGTGGGGTAGACAGGGATCGCCGACACCATCCTACACTTGCTGTGTGCAAGACTGCTAACCTGCTTATTGGAAGATATATATATGCAATAAAAGTATATTGCATATATGTTTTCAGTCATTTACTACATCTAACAGTAATTGTTTTCAAGGTGAACAACCTTGGTAAAGTATAACAAGCTTCCTTTTCCTCTTGTTCACTAATGCCGTTGCGCCAAACAAACACTCCCCCTTACCCCAGGTGTGTGTGGTAGATGTCGAAAGCTGCGCCTCTGAAGCATGCGCAATAGAAGCAAATTTGGCCCAATGCGACTCAAGGCTGCCTCGGGCAGCCTAGAGGAAGCTAGAGGAAAATTCAGTGACGTCACTGGAGTCCTGCGGACGCATTATCAATACAGCACGTTTACTACAGCTAGACACCAGGGAGAAAGGAATTACTACGCTATGTAAGTAATTACTCTACCAGAATTGCCATAGAGCTTTACTTATGTTTTACCTTTCCTTCTCCTTTAATTCTAATTAGTTTTAAAGTTATTTGCCTTTTTCTTCAGATTCTTTGCAGCATTCAAATAGGTGTCAATGACTCCCTTCTAAAAAAAAACAAATGCTCTGTAAGGCAACATGTTTTGATAATGTTACTTTTATTTACCGATCCTTCAAGTCAGGCCTTCTAGTCTTTATTCCAGTCTCTTATTCAAATTAATGCATGGTTGCTAGGGTAATTTTGCCCCTAGTTACCAGATTACTTAACTTCCAAATTGAATAGCTGCTTATTAAAAAGAGAAAGAACTCAAAAGGTGCAAATGGTAAATGTCACTCTGTACATCATACTGAACTTATACTGAATTATACATACATACATACATACATACTTATACAGTAATAATAATATTTACCTGCCTGGACCTCCTGTATAATGGCTGGGTTACACCTTTTAATGTCCGACCATAGACGTTGAAGCTGCCGGATCTCAATGTCTATCCCAAACCAGCTTGAGCATGACCTTACGCTTTACCTCATACACCCCCACAGTGCCTAATGGCTGAGTGTCATATGCATGCGTGTCATATGCATGCGTGATGAGGTATCGCGCAATGTAGGTGGCTTCAGCAGTTGAAAGTGAGCTGACTCCTGCCATGGCCTCAGAATGCTGGTGACTAATATCAGCACAAGTGCGCAGGTGGCGGGTACACAGGTGCGCGGGCGCGCAAGTGACGTCATTGCGACAAATTATTTGAACGCAGTAACGTTTGTCCGACTATTCGCAACGTTATGATTGCGATTAATCACAACATTCCCTTTTGCTAAAGTGCGTTTAAATAAGTGCGTTTATGCGTGTAGGTCATTAAACTGCTAATACTTGTCGCCACACAATACTTGCGGTTATTCTACAATCAATACCATAGCTCTTTTGATGCGAAATATTGATCGTAGAATAATTACAAGTATTGTATGGCGGCAATTATTAGCAGTTTAATGACCTACACACATAACCGCACTTATTTAAACGCACTTTAGCAAAAGGGAATGTTGCGATTAATCGCAACCATAACGTTGCGAATATTCACATGTACATTCAATTATTAATTCAGTCATATATATACATGTACTTTAAAGGGGTGCTCCACCTTGAAGTTAACTTAGATTAACCAATTACAAGCAACTTTTTAATTGGTCTTCATTTATTATTTGATATAGTTTTTCCTTACATGCATGTACTTTGACCTGCAACGTGTTAGTTAAAGGCAAGTTAGGGCTGAAGGCATGTATTCCAGCCAGAGCAACATTATAATTAAGGAATTCTGTACATTTGATGAATAGTAGAGAATTCAGAATAGCATAATAAGTAAGTATAGCAGTAATTTTTTTTTTTATAATCTAATTTTTTTAAAGTTGTGAAAATGGATGATTTCATGTCAGACTTCCATGATTTCTTATATCTGGCTTTCAGGTAAGTCATTTTTAAATGTATAAATGTATAGGTATAAATGTATAAGTATGATGATGACCCGTAATTTAGAAAGCACCATTACTGAAAGGCCTGTCCATTAGAATCTAATTTAAACCAATTATATGTGTCCCACGTTCTATCCACTTATTATTAGTTTTTCCATTTTCCTTCATAAATCTTACCCTTCAGTTTACAGGTCATTATTCATGTTAAAAATAAAACAAGAGATTTCAATTTATGAAAAACAATTGCAAACCTTTATTTACACAAATCCAAAAACAGTGAAAACAATATATTTATTTCCCAAAAAAATTTAAAGGTCTGGAAGCTTATGGGGCCTAATACGTCTCCCACCCCTTCTCCAACCACCCCTACTAGTAACTGGGGCTGATTGCGCCAGTGCCCTTGCTGGCTCATCTGTTTGAACTGCAGTGCTACTGCATACTGCAGCTCCATGCCTGCATTCATGCCAGCATTCAGCTAGTTGTCTGATTTTGTTGTTCTACTTTTTCAAGTGTTTGGGCCTGAAATTGTTCAAGGCGAGTCATATGCCTTGACAATAGTTTTATTTTTTTGTGTTCTAGAGCAATATGTAACCTTGCTAATTTATTGACATTTTCAAGTTGATCACTGTTGCCAGTAGACGGCCTTCCCCGTCCAGGAGTTCGCTTTCTCGCTGAAAATGGTCCAGTACTCCTTTGGGGTGCTGTTGCCTGGGGCCTTTCAGGGGTAGTTTCATGATATGCTGCAGATCCAGAGGCATGTTGCTCACAGATATGAGTTTCAAGTTGTTCTTGGGAAAAAAAGAACAAGTTAGATATACTTCAGAATGTTAATTTACATACATACACACACACATACTGTACACAAATACTAACATACCCAACACAAACACACACTCACACAAACAAGCATGGCCGGACTGGCAAACTGTGAGTTCTGGCAAATTCCCGAGGGGCTGCTGTAAGGTGCCATAGACAGTCTTTACTTAGTGAGTTGGTGGGGGGCTTTTTTGGCCTCTGTGAGCTGTTTGGGCCTATAAGTACCTGCAATGCCAGGGCCTATTTTGATACCCAGTCCAGAGATACATACAGGTTGACACACAATTCGCTAGTTTGGCCTAATTCTGTTGGACTATCAACTCTACAAAGCACAGAAATGTACCAGCTTCATTTCCAGCACAGGTTAGAACATCTGGACATTCAACTGTCTCCAGTATTATATATTCTAAAGAAAAGAAAAAATTTATTTAAAAAAATTCTTTATAGCAACATATGAAGACACATTAGTGAACAACACAAACCTTCATCATTATTTTCATCTAGGGTATCTGTTGTACAGAAGTCTTCCACCTGATTGTCTGTTGCACAGACGGCTTCCACCTGGGTGTCTGTTGCACAGATTGCTTCCACCTGCTGCTGTTCCTCAATGTGTTGCTGAACAACTAGACAAAGAATTAATATATATATTATTTTACAATCCAAACACAATCAATGAAGCTGCTAGAGTGCAGAATTAAGTAGAAATAAAAAGCAAATACATTTACCTTGCAGATCGGTATCCATATGACCCTGGATTCCTTCTACCACATCTGGGCCAATAACCTTCTTTAGCTCTTCCTCATATGATAGATATTTGAGGTGTAGGGCTGGACCCCCTCCAGTCCCTCTTGCATATTTGGCCTCTTGACCCAGTTTTCTCTTTAGCTGACATTTTATATCATTCAATCTCTTTTTGCACTTGACGATCCTTCACTTGTGGTAGGACACTGCAGTCACCGATCTAGTGATCTTCTCCCACAGCAGAGTCTTCCTGGACATGGCAGTTTTGCTGGCATCCCGGCCAAAGATTTCACGCCAGTGGCTAACTGCACCATGTACTAAGGCACAGTTTTCTTCATAAGAAAACGTGGTACTCCTAATCCTTTTTGTTGATTCAGATGCTCCATCTCTCTCCTCATCCTGGTTGTCAGGGCTTGACATGTTCACTATCGCTCTCTCTCACTACTGTCTCCTCGCTCCTGAGACTCCTGTCAAAGATTCACTGTATGCCAAGGGTACTTATAAGCAATCAATCAGTGGGATGTGTTTTGTGAAATGGCAGGTGTCAATTGGCTGTATATATTTGATTTCTGAAACTTTGATGATCCTATTGGCAGGGGGTTCGGTTTCATTGTGATAGGCTACTTTAAACTGTGCATTGACTGGTATGATTTCTTGCTGATATGAGTCTATTGGCAGAAGGATTTGTGACTGGATGGGTGAAGAATTGTTTTTTATGATGCATACATGTTTTACTCTGGTAATTTCATCAGTCAAGTTTCAGTTTTTGAAGATGAATTTCTGCCCATAAATATCGCAGTAATAATTGACATAATAACCGGCAAAAAATAAGACTATTTTCTAGCAAACATATTTGTCGCAAACATATTTGTCTCCAGAAAATTCGCAATTCGCAAAAATTTCCACTAACGTAAGCTGGTAACGTAGTTACCGCAACTGATCGCAATAAATTCTGAGTGCATCGCTGTTTAGTAAACTTTGTCGCTGTGAATATTTTGACGGAAAAATATTCGCAGCGATAACATGCGAAAATATATAGTAACTTTTACCGCGCTTTAGTAAACGGGCGCCTTAGGCACTACTACTACAACTTTCGAGTTGCCCGTTCTTGTTCCTGTTTTTAATTTGATGGTTCTTGTGCCTATTGGAGGCATAATTTGGAGGCTTTGATAGTGAATGTTGTCTTGCATGGGAATTGAATAAATATAAATTAAAAATGCAATTGAAAATAAAAGTAAATGTCTAAACTTTTTATACAAACAATCTTATAGAGTCCTTATATAAGCAGCAACTATATATAACCAAAAATACAGTAGAGCAGGCGAATTGGAGAAAAATCGTATTATTTATTGTGTCGTCATAGAAAGTTTTAGAGACAGATCTCTAAGTGGAGGGGTCCACCACAGAAAATGATATGATAACACAATAATGCTATACAGGTTGTTTAGTTAAATTTTCATTTAAATCATAAAGTTATAAATTGTGGCTAAACATAGCACATAATACATAGCAATTGGAAGGTAAATGAGGCTTAGTACCCCTTCCCCCTGTTATTTTGACACTACTCCTATACATAATAATAGTTTTTTCTACAGACATTGTGATGAGCGAATCTGTCCTGTTGCACTTGACGGAAAATTGGCAAAACAGTGAAAAATTCACAAAAAGCAAAGAAGTCATTAGGGACATTTTTTTTTGATGTGTGACTATTTTCTTTTTTTTCCAATGGGTGTTTTTTATTGTTAGTTTGCTGCTCCTATCAACGCAATTAATGCACAAATCACCAGTCCGCTGAGAATCTTGGTTGATCTTGTGAATATCTATAGATACCTGATGGATCGTTAAAGAAGTCAAAATTTCATTTTTGGGTTAAATACTCCTTTAAGACCTTTAAATGAAAAGAAGAAATAAATATTAAGGATAGTTTTCCAACAGTCATTTTTGTCCTGATCACACCAGAGCCGATCAAGTGGCCAGCTGCTATGAGTTCAGTGGGACTTGGTATTTTGTGTGGATTTACCCTTACCCATTTGGGGCTGATTGTTGCGCCAACTGTAATTCCAATTGCTTGAGATATAGATTATGCCGTAGCAAAGGTAATTCTTAAAATAATAGAGAAATAATCTAGCTAAATAAAATGTAATTAAACAGAAGGCATTATTTTTTTTCTTTCTTTCTTTTTATTTTCAGTTTTAAACACACAAACACTTAACATAATACATAACATACTTGCTGTACATCTGAATGCATAGTCACTTTTGATTATTTTACATATCTAGGTAAGTACATAAATGATGCATTGAACTTCATGAATAAGTTGGTCAGGAGTGCTTTGTTAGTGGGGGGAATCAGGTAACCACACGTCTGGGTTGGCATCTAGCCAGGGCGACCAAATTGTTTTGAACTTTGCAGGTGATGCCCTAACTGCCTATGTCAGCTTGATGAGTGGCAGTGTTTTGTTAATTAGCTCCTTCCAGAGGTTGACGGAAGGGGGGTGGGGACCCATCCACTTCATTATCACTAGTTTTTTTCCCATAATATAAGGTAGCTCTAATAAGATTCCTTGTTTTATTTAATGGTACCAACTCGTCTACCACAGACAGAGCATAGGGAGTTTACCCCTGGAATATCCAGGTTCTGGTTTAAATATCTCATCACTGCAGACCAATATCTGGAGATGACCTCACAGTCCCAAATCATATGAAAAAAAACCCCATTGGGCATTTTACATCTATGGCACTGACCCTCAGCTATCTCCCATTCATTTCAACCTCAGAGGGGTGATATATGTATTAGAGGAGTGATATATATATATATATTACGATCCGTCACTTCCTCCCACTTCTCAAGATCCAGCTCTTGGAATTTCTTGGAACCATTACAGGTATGCTCGGGCATATGGATCACTATTTGGGCTTGACAGTGTCCTGTATAGATCTGAGAGTAATTTTTTTTTTGGGTAGGCTCCCATAGCCTGACTTCAGTCTTCGAGCTGGTTCATGTAATGATAAGAGAGCCAAATTGAGCTCTTAAAGCATGCCTTAGTTGAAGCTATCTATACAACTGGATTCCTGGGTTATGTAGCTTGATTTTTAGTTGTTCAAGTGATGGGAATACCCCATCTATGATTAGATCTGAGATATGCCTAATTCCCAATAGGGGCCAGTAATGGAAGTCTTCCAGGGTATGTATGTGTGGAAGGTTGGAATTCTTCCATAATAGAATGTTGGGGGATACCTGTTCAGGGGACTAGATCATTGTTCTACATGCTTTAGACCATCATTGGGAGGATCATGACCTCAGGGATGGGTGGAGAGTTTTTCACTCACCTATAGGGCGCATGACCCTTGCATCACCTACCTTCACCTCCTGTTGACTACAATAAAACACACTCGACACAGAAGAATTTGGAATAATACTGGCCACAGCTTTATTGTTTACAATTAATTCTATAACCATGTTCATAACTAACTCCATATGTAAGCATGACCATGTAACATTTAATAACGTTACATAAACCCCTTTAACAACTTCCTATATAGTGAAAACAGAGCCCCCCAGTCAGCCTGCCCTTCAGCACACTGGCCCTTGACGTCCTCTAGCCGCGACCCATTGGCTCAGAGAAAAAGCAGCCGCCCATTAACTCTGACTTCAAATGCTCTTGATCGCTAACTCCCCCAAACTCCCCAATTCGTCTCCTGTAATAGGTTGCCACCACTCCACCAGCTCTGGCCACCCACCTTTAGGGGTTAAACCATTATCCAAAAAACTCTGACTCCTGGTGGCACCCACTCTCACCCCCCTGGCAGACTGACAAGGGGCCCCGCCCCCCCCAGCTGTGACGATAACTCCCGTAAGTCCATACCTATTGACTGTTCCAATACCGAAACCTGACCACTTACTACTTTGGCCACCGAAGTGACAACTAGTAGATTGCCTGACCTCCAATTAGCCATTCGTAGGGCGGGTGGGTGGGAACTGCTCCCTCCGCTGTCTTCTTTAAAATGGCTGACCTCTCTTCAGACTCCTCCGGAATGGCGACCCTTGGCTCCGCCCACTCCGGATCCGCCACCAATCAGGTAGCTGTTGCTCAGCTGTGACCCAACCTTCCCATCCAGTTGCGCAGCGTCATGGCCGCCCCTCCTCCAAGCCTGTTGCTGCTATCCGGGGCTCACATGACCCTTGCATCACCTACCTTCACCTCCTGTTGACTACAATAAAACACACTCGACACAGAAGAATTTGGAATAATACTGGCCACAGCTTTATTGTTTACAATTAATTCTATAACCATGTTCATAACTAACTCCATATGTAAGCATGACCATGTAACATTTAATAACCTCTAGCCGCGACCCATTGGCTCAGAGAAAAAGCAGCCGCCCATTAACTCTGACTTCAAATGCTCTTGATCGCTAACTCCCCCAAACTCCCCAATTCGTCTCCTGTAATAGGTTGCCACCACTCCACCAGCTCTGGCCACCCACCTTTAGGGGTTAAACCATTATCCAAAAAACTCTGACTCCTGGTGGCACCCACTCTCACCCCCCTGGCAGACTGACAAGGGGCCCCGCCACCGCATGCAGTGTTGTATGCCTTCAATGCTGCATGCCCCTCCACACCCTCCAAGCAAATCCCAGGGAATCGCGCAGGTTAAAATTAAATAGATCCATGCCCAGTTCATTCAAGTGAACTCCATCTCCACTACAGAATTCACCCGGGTTGTCAAATTCCCTGTGCCTAATCGCTACACCTCCCTGTCCCTGGACAAACTTAGAAACAGCCTTGTTTATTTTTATTCGCGCATTATCAACCGCCCGATGTGACCGTGCCCCCCGCCACTTTTTTCTCGGCAAAATCTCTGACCATAACAAACAAACCCCCGGAAATATTGTCCACAGCCTGACAAAATCTCTCTTAATATTCTTTGTGAGCTGTTTCATGGGACATCTTGCCAAGTCGTTGCCCCCGGCATGCACTAAAATTATATTGGGCGGCCCTACCCGTTTTGCTTCCTGTATTATCATCGGGACTACCTCCTCCCAGCAAAGTCCCCCAACCCCCAGCCACCTCACCGTTGCCTGCTCCTCCAGGAAGCCTAATTGTTGCCCATTGGGTCGCACCTTTGAACGCTCCTGTGCTCGCGAAATGAATGAATGTCCTACCATCCAAATTATACAGCGAACGTTACCTGCAAACAAAGGAAACATTAATGACTTAGCCCCCCCCTTTTTCTCTATTAATTCATCTAAATTTCGATTCTCCCAGGCCTCACGTAAGACTTGAACCTGTTCGATTCCCATCTCCCTGATCCCATCTCCCTATTTTACGTATCATCTCCTCTCCTAGCCCCCATCGGGCCGCCTCGGTTGCTGCTCCAATTCTAAATGAATGGCTCCCATAATCTTTTACCGCCAAGCCCAATACTGTCATAGCCTTCTTAAACACCGCTACAAATTGAAAACGGGATAAACACGACCCATCATTGTGTATCAAAAATGACCCCATTTTCAGTGGTCTCACTGCTATATATTCCCTGTAACACCTTATCGGGCAGGTATTACAACCCTGCGCTTCGAACAGCTGCACTTTCAATCCCTTCCCCCCTGACTTGTCTGTTTTCGTATCCCGAACTAGAATTGTTAACCCCTGAGGGTGTGCCCACACGTCCTCAAGCCTCACCCCTCCATCTGCCGCTGTATTTGAACTAACCAGCTCCCCTATTCTGAACGCCCCAAAAAATGCCCACGAAAACGCCACCCGAAACAAAACCGACTCGAAGGCAGACCTGACCACTTGAGGCAAGACCCCCAACAGCCCCTCTAAAATCTGAAGAGTTATAGGGCGTCTCTGGTCCACCGTGCCTTTTCCCCTTTTGTAACCTTTTATAGCTTGGCGCACTATGAACTCTTTAGTGACGTCCCTCCACCCCATTAACTTAAACAAAAATGCTAGTGCTGCCATTTTTTTGTCAATCCCCGCCCCCGAGGTCCTTCCCTCAAAGGCATTAGCTAATACCCACACTAGCCGCCCAATTCTCTCAGAATCGTCCCCCGCTATCCCAAATTCTACATCCAGACTGAACCATTCCTCCCAATATTTTTTATATCTCGCCCATGTAGACGGGACCACTGACCGTTCCACCCAGTCCAGCATACCTCTTACACGAGTTTCCAGACCAGATCCGGGCAACGTGTCCCTTGGATGTCCGCTCCTGGCACCAGCTTGCGAAACTTGTCCCACTGAAAACGAGAGAGCGCATCAGCAATGTTATTGACACAGCCAGGGACATGTTTTGCTCTGAACACGATATTTAATTGCAGACAGCGTAAAACCAAATGCCTCAAAAGCCCCAAGACTGGCCGTGACCCCGATGTCAAATTGTTTAATGCCATTACTGTTGACATATTGTCAGAGTGAAAAATTACGAAATTATTGGCCAATTGCTGACCCCACACCTCCACTGCCACTACTATTGGAAACAACTCTAGCAGCGTTAAGTTTGCCGTCAACCCTGCCAGCGCCCAGCTCTCAGGCCAAGATCCAGCGCACCATGCCCCCTTGAAGTAGGCCCCAAAGCCCAGTGATCCAGACGCGTCTGTAAACAACTCCAACTCCGTGTTAGATTCAGGTTCCGATAACCAGTAAGCCCTCCCGTTGTAATCCTGTAAGAATGTTTGCCAAACCCCCAAATCTGCTTTATGTTCTTTAGTTAGCCGAATAAAGTGATGGGGCTGCTGAACCTCTGCTGTCGCCATAGACAGACCCCTTGAGAACACCCTGCCCATGGGAATGATTCTGCATGTAAAATTTAACTTTCCCAACAAGGACTGCACTTGTCTAAGCGTCACCTTTTTTGCCGCCCTAGCATATCTCACTTCCTCCTCTAAAAGCCGTATCTTGTCCTGTGGAATCCTACACTCTTGCTGTATGGTGTCTATCTCTATCCCCAAGAATTTTAAACACGTGGTTGGGCCTTCAGTCTTGTCCTTTGCTAGCGGCACCCCAAATTCGGTTGTAACCTCGCACAAAGTCTGCAAAAGTATTCCGCAAAGAGCAGAATTGCTGGGGCCCACGCAAAAGAAATCATCCAGATAATGTATGATTCCATTCACTCCCGCCTTCTGCCGCACCACCCATTCCAGAAAAGTACTGAAGGCCTCAAAGTAAGAGCATGATATGGAACAACCCATTGGTAAGCTCCTGTCCACGTAATATCCCCCACCAAAGAAACATCCCAATAAATGCAGTGACTCCTGATGCACCGGTAAAAGTCTAAAGGCAGACTCGACATCAGCCTTCGCCATCAAGGCCCCTCTTCCCGCTTCCCGAACCAATCTTACTGCCTCATCAAACGATGTGTAACATACCCTGACCAACTCCCTATCAATCTCGTCATTCACGGAATCCCCTTTGGGGTGGGATAAGTGGTGGATCAACCTGAACTTTCCTGGCTCTTTTTTAGGCACCAGTCCCAGTGGTGAAACTCTCAAACCTGGTAGGGGTGGCTCAGAAAACGGGCCAGCCATCCTACCCAACACCACTTCCTTGTGTAATTTTTCTTTAACCAATTTCGGGTCAGCAACCGCTGATCGCAAGTTCCTATGCAAAACCCCCATTGTCTTCCCCTCTCTCCCTGGGATCCGAAAACCGAATTGAAATCCTTCCCTCAACAATTGGGCCTTATCCTTCTTAGGATATCTATTTAGCCATGGAACCATCGCTTCGAGAATCACTGGCGTCACTCCCTTTTCCAAAACCTTCCCTTGTTCTAGATGCAGCCCCTTTTGGTTTTTTGAAACACCTACTGCCTGGGTGAGTCCCGGCGCACCACGAACATTCATGCCGAAATCGACATGATGAACCCCACTTACACTGGCTGTCGTTAAACAGCCAGCACACTCCCTTTTTGTGTCCCCCGGCTGAACCCACACTGAGTCCGCCGGCACCTCCCTGAAAGGGCTGGTTTGTGGTAGTGCTAGACCCCCCATACCCCTGATAACCTTTAGTATTCATCAGCCGCATCCAAAGCCCAATATCCCTGTGGTCCCAATTCAAATCTGTCCGAACAGCCATACGCTGACGAAATTGCTCGTCGTAACGCAGCCATGCCAGTCCCCCATAAACCCTGTGTGCCTCCCATATTCCGTCCAAATAACAGAATAACGCTGAGCATCGCTCCGAATGTTTTTCCCCCACCACACTCGCCAGTATGGAAAAAGCCTGCAACCAATTACCAAAAGTTCTGGGAATCAAGCGAAACCTGCGCCTCTCCTCATCCTCCTCCTTTCTATGCTCCTTCCCTTTTTCGTATCTATCTATCCCAAAACGCTCCAGCGGCAGCAATGTAAATATGTCTACATATTCCCGCTTCCAAATCTTCTCCCTTACCTCAGGTTTTAAATGAGCTCCTAAGGGGCCTTCGAAACAAACATAAGTGTTGCTCTTTGCCGAATCAGACAAAGGCAGTTTCTTGTCCTTCGTATTATCCCCACTATTGGTTTCCCCCTGTGTTCCCGAAACGGAACCCACCGTTGAACCCCCGTTCCCCACCCCTGGGGCATTACCTACCTCTCTATTCGCCGCAGTCAGTGGCACCGCTGTGGAAGCTTCCCCCCCAACCCCCAGTGTATTAACCTCTGTCCTACCTGGGAACTGACTCCCTTGCCCTTTTTGCCACTGTGAGAATAACTGCCTCAATGCCTCCATAAATGATTCTGTTGGCTGATCCCTCTGCTGATTCACCCCAACCGTAGCTAGTTGCCCTATTTGCATGTTTAAAGGAATATTACATTGCACTATGTGGTCAGTACCTGGCCCTTGACTTCTTGACGTCCCGCTGTCCTGGACTGCTCCTGATTGGCATCCCCTGCTCTCGACTCCTGGGACCTGTGAAGATAAAAGTGGAGGGAGCGCCATGCCGCTATGATCAGCAGCCATTTCCCCGCCCACTGCCGACCCGCTCGTCATGCCTTGCCCCTGTTGTGGGCCCGTCACCAGCCTGTTGACGACCATTCCCCTCTCAGAAGCATCCCCTCTTGCCTTCCCCCCAGTGTTACCCCCTACAGGGGTGCCTGACCCAAACCCTTGGTCAGCTGTGCCCTGCCATATGTCACTTTCCCTTGGGCGCATATTCCCCATTGCCCCTGGAGCGCTGCCCCCCCTGTTTGGGCCCGCTGTCATTCCCCTTGTCATTCCCGCTGTCATGGCGCTGGGCCCTGTCATGACCCCCCTTTCACTTGCCTGGGCCTGTCGCTGCCCTCCGCTTAGGCCGCCTGCTTCATCCCCTTCCTGCCGACGTGCCGCGCCCGACTGGCTTGCTGTGCTGCCGCCATCTGACTGCACTCCGCTCCTCCTTGCAGACTCGCGCCGGCTCCTTCCTGCCCTGCTCTGTGTAGATGCCGCCGAAGTGCTGGGCTGCGGGGATGCTGAGCGACGCCGTCTGCCTTCACCGCCGCTGCTCCGGTCCACCTCCATGGAACTGTGGCCACTCGAATTAACACCACTCGGACTCGTGGCTGCTGCACCCCTCTTCCTTCCCACCGGCGACGGACTTCTCCTGGTTGGGGCCCGGGCTCTCCTCGACCTCCTGGGAACTGCCTGTGCTGCTTCGGGTTCCCCCTCTGGTATGAGCCTCCGCAGCCACTCACCGCCCCTCTTCTGTGCCTCAGCCCTCAGTTTTTCGATCAACGCCTCAAGATCAGCCATGCCGAAAACGAACTGCTCCCTCCGCTGTCTTCTTTAAAATGGCTGACCTCTCTTCAGACTCCTCCGGAATGGCGACCCTTGGCTCCGCCCACTCCGGATCCGCCACCAATCAGGTAGCTGTTGCTCAGCTGTGACCCAACCTTCCCATCCAGTTGCGCAGCGTCATGGCCGCCCCTCCTCCAAGCCTGTTGCTGCTATCCGGGGCTCACATTCCAAAGGGCTTCTAATGACCCAATAATGGATACCTGTAGGATAGTAAGTGAATTGTTGGGATCCGGGTGGAACCAGTGTTGTAGGTATGCAATTTGACTGGCCATGTAATAATTCCGGAGATTGGGGAGCACTAGGCCTCCTTTCTCTACCGGTGCTACCAATAGTTTCAAGGACATACGTGGCGTTTTGTTAGCCCATATGAAGGAACTGATACTTGAGTTAACGTTTTGAAAAAATTATCTGGTATAGGTACCAGGGAGTATGAGAGGGGTACACAAATTTAGGTAGGAAAATCATTTTGAAGAGGTCGGAACGCCCCCACACAGTTAGTGGTAACTTAACCCATTCGGAACTTGCTCTTTTGAATTTAGCCACAATGGGTTCTAGGTTCTGTTATGTATTGTGACTGGTACTTGTACCTAGGCGTGACTCCACTCAAAGAGAATAATGCGGATTTGGATTTATTAACATATAGCCTGCTTATGGCCCCAAACTTCCATGGCTCGCTGTAGAGATCTACCCCTAACTGCAAGAAATAGGACCACATCATCCGTGCAATTTTCTCTTCTATCCTGCCTATTTCTATGCCCCTTATTAGCTGCTCCTTGCGAATCTTTAGAGTTAGGATCTCTATCGCTAGAGCAAAAAGTAGTGGGGAGAGGGGGCATCCCTGTCTTGTGCCTCTTTCAAGGACAAACTGGGTTGACAGTGTCTCATTGACTCTCACCTGGGCCGTTGGTTGTTTATACAATAGACAAATCCAGGTGATATATAGTTGGGTCCTATTCCGAACTTCTCTAAAACCTGCCAGAGATACTGCCAGCTGACGGAGTCAAAGGCTTTGGTAATATCTAATGACGCTATTAAGCCGTCATATCCTCCTAGTGTAGCCAATAGCATGTGCGAATATAGCCTTTGGACATTTATTGCCGTTGTTTTGTTAGGCATAAAACCAGTCTGATTGCTGTGAATCAAGGAGGTAATTACTTTACTTAACCGGGCCGCTAAAAGTTTGGCTAAAATTTTGACATCTGTATTAATGAGTGATATGGGGCCTCCCAGGATGCTGCAAGTGTTTCTAACAATTTGGGGGCAATCGTCTTTACTTGCAGTTTGTACCATGCGGCTAGGAATCACAATACTAGAGATGCCAAAAGTAATAGGGACAGGTGTGTTGGAGCTGTTGACTGGCTATGGTGTAATACTGTTTTTTTGCTACACTTTCTCACTGTAAAGGCAAAAAAAGCACATATATAAATTAGCTATTACAGTAAACTGTATTAAGATGCCAAAAGTTATAGGGGCAAATATGTTGAATATTTTACGGGTGTTCACTGGCAATCCGATATGCTAACACTTTCTTTACGAATATAATGTTGCTTAATGTGTTATACTGAAGAAAACGGCAAGCACTCCTGGAACCACTCGTAAGTAAAATCAGCTTTTATTCAGTCGGTTAAAAACATGGAATCCTGACGCGTTTCGTATCTCACCGATACGTAGTCATAGGCATAATGAACAGAGTAACATGTCGGCTTATTTAAATTGTTAAACCGGAAATGACATATAAGATGACACTATATTTAAAACTCAAATAGGTTTCATTAACCATTTCGTGTACATCCATTTTAAAATGTTAAATATAAAACAAAATTACCCAAAATGTTTTCAAATTAACTGAAGAAAAACCAATACAAATTTTCTTTCAACTTGTCTAGCTATATAGCCAAATAACCTACTGCTGCAATGTTGCTCAATCCATGTTTCCAAAATGTGTTAATCTCTTAAACAAATGTTGCATTTTTTTTAAAAAAACATCCTAGAGCAACTAGTTACAATTTTGTTTGTTGCATTAAGACTTTTCTGAATGCTAAAATTAGCTATACTTTCTTTTCAAAGGAAACAATGTGTTGAAAGTTGAACTATAACCTTCACTATGGATTGAAAACTAGAATATATACACCAGATAATAATATATCATAAACGAATGGAAAATTATGAAAAATATGAAAAGTTGAAAACTCAGAAATTTAGAAAAATGCAATAAATGAAAAATGCAATAAATGAAAAATGCAATAAATGAAAAAAATGAAAAAAAGGGGGGAAAAATAAGTAAAGACAAAATAAACAAAATATTAATACAATAAAGACAGACACTTCACATATATTACTTGTTTATGTCCTATTATGTGAAGTCAAACACAGCAAGAGATATCGAACCTGCAATTCAAACCCACTGGCTGTCGCGTTCCCAAAGAGAATATCCAAAAGGCTTCCCTATGGAGGAGTTTGTCCATTAGACTCCCTCCTCTATATGCGGGTTCGACTTTCTCTATGCCTTGTATGGTAAGTTTTGTGACATCACCGCCATTGCACTCTAAAAAATGTCTAGATACTGTCGTTAATTTACTTTTTGATATAATTTGATTAATGTGCTCTCTCATCCTATCTTTTAATCTTCTTGTTGTACAGCCAACATATTGAATTTTACACTTAGTGCAATTCAAAAGATACACTACCCCTTTACTATTACAGTTTATGTAGTTCTTAATTTTGAAAGTCTTACCCAAACTATTGCTCACAAAATCAGTAGAGGTCGTGATCCTTTCACACGTAACACATCTATTAGAACCACATTTGTAGGTCCCCTTTACATCCAACCAAGTCCTGTTTTTTCCTTTTCTTTGAACAACACTTGGGGCCAACAAATTCCCTAAAGTAGGAGCACGACGAGTAACAAACTTACAACCATTACCCAAAATGGCTTGCAAGTCCATATCGCCATATAAAATAGGCAGGTGCCTCTTTATTATTTTTTTAACTATGGGATATTGTTTACTGTAGGTGGTAATGAACATCGGCATTTCTTTAACCCCTTTTTGCTCATTCCGGGTTTTGTTACTTAGAAGAGTGTTTCTATCGAGTTCTAGCGCTTTTTTAAAAGCTGATTTTAGTGAGTCTAAGGAATAGTGTCGAGCTAGTAACCTGTCCCTAAGCTCAAAAGCCTTATTTATGAATTCGTTATCTGTACTGCAGTTCCGGCGAAGTCGTTGGAACTGGCCAAAAGGTATGGCCTTAAAGACATGAGGTGGATGACAGGAATCTGCTCTCAAAATGGTGTTACCAGCCGTTGCCTTCCTGAAAACAGTGCTCATAATCTTGTTACCTTCAAAAGATAACTCCAAATCCAAATAACTAATTTTTGTTCCTCCGAACTCACTAGTGAACTTTAAATTACAATTGTTGATATTTAGATCAGCAACAAAATTGTCGAAGTCTAACTTCGTCCCATGCCAAATAAACAATAAATCGTCCACATATCTTTTGTAAAATTTAATATTTTGCAGTTGGACAGAAGTGCCTCCAAAAATGTGGGTTTCTTCCCACCAACCCATATATAGGTTGGCATAGGTGGGTGCGAATTTCGCACCCATCGAAGTCCCACATTTTTGGAGGAAAAAGGTACAATCAAACTTAAAGAAATTATGAGTGAGTAAATACTGAAGGGCTCTCAGAATAAACTCTGCCATTGCTACCTCATAATTACTGTAAGTATCTAGATGGTATTTTACGGCTTCTAAGCCTTTGTTGTGAGGAATACACGTATACAAACTAGCTACATCGATCGTAGCC
Organism: Xenopus laevis; assembly: GCF_017654675.1. Taxonomy (NCBI): domain Eukaryota; kingdom Metazoa; phylum Chordata; class Amphibia; order Anura; family Pipidae; genus Xenopus; species Xenopus laevis. Next base: position 195,860,639 of record NC_054371.1, read on the forward strand.
CAGTTTAAAGAAGAACTATCCCAAGGAAAACTATCCAAAATCTGTAAAACATGCTTAGTATCTCTCAAATACGAATCCAAACGTTTAACCAGTGGTTGCAATAACATATCAACTAATTCAGACAAGTTTTCATTTAAAGATCCGACACATGACACTATAGGTCTGCCCTCTGGAGGAATTTTTTTCTTATGTATCTTGGGCAGATGATGAAAAATGGGAATATTAGAGTTTTCAGGCACCAGATGTGCCTTCACTCGATGATTGTATACTCCATTCACAAAGCCTAACTCCACTAACTGTAACAATTCATCTCTAAATTTCTCTTGTGGATTGCCCTTTAAGACCTGATAGGCGTCCACATCATACAATTGTCTTTCCGCTTCTTTTATATATTCCACTGTATCCAAAACAACCACCTTACCACCCTTATCGGCTTTCCTTATTACTATATCTGAATCAGATCTTAAGTCAGACAACATTCTCTGTTCATCTTCAGTTAAATTTGATGGAGTTCTCTTAACCGAAGTTCCTAATCTTATTAGTTCCTGTTCTACCAGATCTTGAAAAACATCTACACAAGTGCCTCTAAAGTGTATGGGATAGAAATCAGATCTACCTTTAAGGTTATTTAAATCAGTAGCATTTACACCGGTGACTTTTTGAAAACCCTCATCTGTATCCATCCTTAAAGATCGTAAAGTAAAAAGGGTTCTTTCATCCTGAAAATCAAAAGGGACTTCTGGTATGACCGTATTAGGGTTAAAAGCCTGTACTTCAGATACCAATGTAGGGACCTCACCATCAGAAATACCACTTAGACCCTGATCAACTGTCTGTTGGGAGGCATGTTCTAAAACCCCTGCTGCATCAGCTTCTAAAGCCCTTGCTATGTCAGCTTCAGATTTAAAGTACTTTTTCAAAACTATTTTGCGAATAAATTTATTAACATCAATGAGAGTCTCAAATACATTAAAGTTCTTTGCAGGAGAAAAGGATAAACCCTTAGCCAAAAGCGCATAATGATGTTTTGTTAAATGTTTCTTTGAAAGATTCAATACCGATTCTTTTTGAACTTCTTCTTCTGACTCTTCTCCATGTATTCTGGATGTCCATTTCTTACTTCCCCTTCTCCGTCGAATTCTAATCTCTGGCCTTGAGTCCGCGTGTTGTATTTCTTGGGATATTGTTGCTTCATTGTGATGGCTCGTTTTTTCGCTTTGAAAGTCCGTAATTCAGATCCATGTCGTTTTTTGTCTCCTTTTCTCTCACACTAACTTCTTGTCTCCTAATATCCGAAAAGGCTTCCAAAGCCCTTGTATTACGTTCTTTCTGTGAAAATGTGGAGGAAGAAGGAGAAGAACAATGGGGAGTATCCGTTTCCAAACAATATGAATCATCAATGCTAGAAAAACTGACATGCTTAGATTTTTGTGGCGGCTTTAATATGGACCTCGGAGTTCTGTATCTGTAATTTGTTTGTACCTTTCTCATATACACAGTACCCTCCTCGTAATCCTTTCTGTCTCTATTAAACTTTTTCACTTTACGTAAGATTATCTGATCTTCCTCCTTTTTCATTTTATCATTATTCTGATGATTTAACTTAACACTAACTTCCTCATTAACACTTTTTTCAATTTCATTCCGCACAGATAGAATATCTTGGTTAATATTAGCCAAACGCTCCTTTTTATATTGTATTAATAAATTTATTAGAACACATGAACAATCTGTTAATGCGGCATTCCATCTAATCATAAATTCATCATTATCTGGTGTAAAAGTGGGATGTTTTCTAATTCGTAAGCCACGTGGAATCATTTTCGCATCCAAATATTTTTCCAAAGTGGCTATGTCCCACCAAGTGCGTAATTCCTTAACAGAAAACTTTTCTAAGTCTGAACTCAAAATCTCAAAAGTTTTGTTAGGCTCAAGCGACATATCTTTCTCAAAAGCCTCATGCAGTCTTTGGAGGCGCAGACCTTCTGTATTAGTCGCTTGACCAAAAGAAACTTCATTTGTATGTGACATAATAAGTATTACTGATTCAAAAAGAGTTCAATTAAAAATGCCTAAATTTAGATGTGAGGACAACTGCAAAAGAAAGCCGACAAAGCTACAAATAATGATAATTGATACAAAAAGAAATTTTTGTCGGCCCAAATAGTCCTGTATCTATATATAAGAAACGGGAAAAGACAAAACGTCTTGTGCATGTGCAAAATTAATAAAATTATATTCAGAGGAAGGTGAGAACGAAAATCTGTCTCAAAAGAATGAAATTGAAAAAAGTGTTAATGAGGAAGTTAGTGTTAAGTTAAATCATCAGAATAATGATAAAATGAAAAAGGAGGAAGATCAGATAATCTTACGTAAAGTGAAAAAGTTTAATAGAGACAGAAAGGATTACGAGGAGGGTACTGTGTATATGAGAAAGGTACAAACAAATTACAGATACAGAACTCCGAGGTCCATATTAAAGCCGCCACAAAAATCTAAGCATGTCAGTTTTTCTAGCATTGATGATTCATATTGTTTGGAAACGGATACTCCCCATTGTTCTTCTCCTTCTTCCTCCACATTTTCACAGAAAGAACGTAATACAAGGGCTTTGGAAGCCTTTTCGGATATTAGGAGACAAGAAGTTAGTGTGAGAGAAAAGGAGACAAAAAACGACATGGATCTGAATTACGGACTTTCAAAGCGAAAAAACGAGCCATCACAAATGAAGCAACAATATCCCAAGAAATACAACACGCGGACTCAAGGCCAGAGATTAGAATTCGACGGAGAAGGGGAAGTAAGAAATGGACATCCAGAATACATGGAGAAGAGTCAGAAGAAGAAGTTCAAAAAGAATCGGTATTGAATCTTTCAAAGAAACATTTAACAAAACATCATTATGCGCTTTTGGCTAAGGGTTTATCCTTTTCTCCTGCAAAGAACTTTAATGTGTTTGAGACTCTCATTGATGTTAATAAATTTATTCGCAAAATAGTTTTGAAAAAGTACTTTAAATCTGAAGCTGACATAGCAAGGGCTTTAGAAGCTGATGCAGCAGGGGTTTTAGAACATGCCTCCCAACAGACAGTTGATCAGGGTCTAAGTGGTATTTCTGATGGTGAGGTCCCTACATTGGTATCTGAAGTACAGGCTTTTAACCCTAATACGGTCATACCAGAAGTCCCTTTTGATTTTCAGGATGAAAGAACCCTTTTTACTTTACGATCTTTAAGGATGGATACAGATGAGGGTTTTCAAAAAGTCACCGGTGTAAATGCTACTGATTTAAATAACCTTAAAGGTAGATCTGATTTCTATCCCATACACTTTAGAGGCACTTGTGTAGATGTTTTTCAAGATCTGGTAGAACAGGAACTAATAAGATTAGGAACTTCGGTTAAGAGAACTCCATCAAATTTAACTGAAGATGAACAGAGAATGTTGTCTGACTTAAGATCTGATTCAGATATAGTAATAAGGAAAGCCGATAAGGGTGGTAAGGTGGTTGTTTTGGATACAGTGGAATATATAAAAGAAGCGGAAAGACAATTGTATGATGTGGACGCCTATCAGGTCTTAAAGGGCAATCCACAAGAGAAATTTAGAGATGAATTGTTACAGTTAGTGGAGTTAGGCTTTGTGAATGGAGTATACAATCATCGAGTGAAGGCACATCTGGTGCCTGAAAACTCTAATATTCCCATTTTTCATCATCTGCCCAAGATACATAAGAAAAAAATTCCTCCAGAGGGCAGACCTATAGTGTCATGTGTCGGATCTTTAAATGAAAACTTGTCTGAATTAGTTGATATGTTATTGCAACCACTGGTTAAACGTTTGGATTCGTATTTGAGAGATACTAAGCATGTTTTACAGATTTTGGATAGTTTTCCTTGGGATAGTTCTTCTTTAAACTGGGCTACGATCGATGTAGCTAGTTTGTATACGTGTATTCCTCACAACAAAGGCTTAGAAGCCGTAAAATACCATCTAGATACTTACAGTAATTATGAGGTAGCAATGGCAGAGTTTATTCTGAGAGCCCTTCAGTATTTACTCACTCATAATTTCTTTAAGTTTGATTGTACCTTTTTCCTCCAAAATGTGGGACTTCGATGGGTGCGAAATTCGCACCCACCTATGCCAACCTATATATGGGTTGGTGGGAAGAAACCCACATTTTTGGAGGCACTTCTGTCCAACTGCAAAATATTAAATTTTACAAAAGATATGTGGACGATTTATTGTTTATTTGGCATGGGACGAAGTTAGACTTCGACAATTTTGTTGCTGATCTAAATATCAACAATTGTAATTTAAAGTTCACTAGTGAGTTCGGAGGAACAAAAATTAGTTATTTGGATTTGGAGTTATCTTTTGAAGGTAACAAGATTATGAGCACTGTTTTCAGGAAGGCAACGGCTGGTAACACCATTTTGAGAGCAGATTCCTGTCATCCACCTCATGTCTTTAAGGCCATACCTTTTGGCCAGTTCCAACGACTTCGCCGGAACTGCAGTACAGATAACGAATTCATAAATAAGGCTTTTGAGCTTAGGGACAGGTTACTAGCTCGACACTATTCCTTAGACTCACTAAAATCAGCTTTTAAAAAAGCGCTAGAACTCGATAGAAACACTCTTCTAAGTAACAAAACCCGGAATGAGCAAAAAGGGGTTAAAGAAATGCCGATGTTCATTACCACCTACAGTAAACAATATCCCATAGTTAAAAAAATAATAAAGAGGCACCTGCCTATTTTATATGGCGATATGGACTTGCAAGCCATTTTGGGTAATGGTTGTAAGTTTGTTACTCGTCGTGCTCCTACTTTAGGGAATTTGTTGGCCCCAAGTGTTGTTCAAAGAAAAGGAAAAAACAGGACTTGGTTGGATGTAAAGGGGACCTACAAATGTGGTTCTAATAGATGTGTTACGTGTGAAAGGATCACGACCTCTACTGATTTTGTGAGCAATAGTTTGGGTAAGACTTTCAAAATTAAGAACTACATAAACTGTAATAGTAAAGGGGTAGTGTATCTTTTGAATTGCACTAAGTGTAAAATTCAATATGTTGGCTGTACAACAAGAAGATTAAAAGATAGGATGAGAGAGCACATTAATCAAATTATATCAAAAAGTAAATTAACGACAGTATCTAGACATTTTTTAGAGTGCAATGGCGGTGATGTCACAAAACTTACCATACAAGGCATAGAGAAAGTCGAGCCCGCATATAGAGGAGGGAGTCTAATGGACAAACTCCTCCATAGGGAAGCCTTTTGGATATTCTCTTTGGGAACGCGACAGCCAGTGGGTTTGAATTGCAGGTTCGATATCTCTTGCTGTGTTTGACTTCACATAATAGGACATAAACAAGTAATATATGTGAAGTGTCTGTCTTTATTGTATTAATATTTTGTTTATTTTGTCTTTACTTATTTTTCCCCCCTTTTTTCATTTTTTTCATTTATTGCATTTTTCATTTATTGCATTTTTCATTTATTGCATTTTTCTAAATTTCTGAGTTTTCAACTTTTCATATTTTTCATAATTTTCCATTCGTTTATGATATATTATTATCTGGTGTATATATTCTAGTTTTCAATCCATAGTGAAGGTTATAGTTCAACTTTCAACACATTGTTTCCTTTGAAAAGAAAGTATAGCTAATTTTAGCATTCAGAAAAGTCTTAATGCAACAAACAAAATTGTAACTAGTTGCTCTAGGATGTTTTTTTAAAAAAAATGCAACATTTGTTTAAGAGATTAACACATTTTGGAAACATGGATTGAGCAACATTGCAGCAGTAGGTTATTTGGCTATATAGCTAGACAAGTTGAAAGAAAATTTGTATTGGTTTTTCTTCAGTTAATTTGAAAACATTTTGGGTAATTTTGTTTTATATTTAACATTTTAAAATGGATGTACACGAAATGGTTAATGAAACCTATTTCAGATTTAAATATAGTGTCATCTTATATGTCATTTCCGGTTTAACAATTTAAATAAGCCGACATGTTACTCTGTTCATTATGCCTATGACTACGTATCGGTGAGATACGAAACGCATCAGGATTCCATGTTTTTAACCGACTGAATAAAAGCTGATTTTACTTACGAGTGGTTCCAGGAGTGCTTGCCGTTTTCTTCATATTTCCTTACTCACCCCAGCTACGGGTTCGGGGCGATGCACCCGGGCCACCCTGCATGTTTGGTGAGTGCTACTTCCACATTAAGCCGTGTTTGAGTTAATTGCGGGATTGAATTCATGTGCAGGACCCAGGGTTCCCTATACACCTGGGTCAACAGAGTTCAAGGGTGAGCTCATTTGAGACAGATTTTCGTTCTCACCTTCCTCTGAATATAATTTTATTAATTTTGCACATGCACAAGACGTTTTGTCTTTTCCCGTTTCGTATATATAGATACAGGACTATTTGGGCCGACAAAAATTTCTTTTTGTATTAATGTGTTATACTACCACTATTTTGGAGTATCTGTCTGAATAAAACTTTTTATACTTACTATTGTTGGTGCTGTAGCCTGTGTGAATTCTGAGATAGTATCACTTTGGTTTTGGTGTTGCTCATTTGTTTAATAGCTTGAAACTGAGGTTCTGGATATCTCCTGGTCAATTGGTAAATGTCAGGAGGTCACAGTACCACAGCAGAGGAACATAAATATTGTCAGCAGAGGCCCCTGACTTTTTTGACGACTACTTTATTATATTCTTTTTTAAATAGAGTACTCAGATTGTCAATTTTGTTTTTTATGAAATCGCTATTAGATGCAGGATTAATTCTTTTACATAGTTAATTTCTTTTATGACAATTTCCTTTCCATAAGCATGGCGACAAATTGTACATTTCAATAAATTCCTTCAGCAATTCAGGGTTCAGAAATTTTTATGCCATTGTACCTATAAAAGAATAGTAAACAAGAGCATTGTTCATTTGTAAAATGCTAACTAGTTTATGAAAGCAATATGAGGCAGATTTACTCGAGGGCAAAGTGACTAATGCTAGTGTCAATTCACCAGCGTTACCGCTTTCAGGGACTTTGCCGATTTGCACAATAGCTTAACTGCAAATCACCAGCAAGCACGCCAATGGACATTCGTTTGTTACTGCCCCAGCGGCGCAAAACTGACTTTTACGTTCTTTGTTACACATGGTCACCACACTCTCCAGGCAATCCCAAAAACAAAAGAAAGTTGACACCAGGCAAGAACAGGAGACCTTGGATATTGATAAAATAAGGGCAAGTCCTATGTCTCGTGCAGAGATGATTTGCATGGTACAATATTTTCAACAAAAGGATTACGACTGTAAAAAAAACTAACTGCAGTCGGCCCAATACAAGAAAAGATAATATTTTAAATGAAGTACTCAAAGCTCTTCACGTGAAATTTGGAGTGACTAGGTCCAAGGATCAATTGAGGAAGAGATGGTCAGATCTTAAATTGAGAGAAAGTGATCAGCTGAAAAGTATTATGAGGATCATCAAAAAAATAGAGTTTTGGTTTTGTGATGGCTCTTTCATTGTGATTATTACTGTGTGGTGTTTACAGAACGTTCAGAAATGCCACAGATTATTAGTACTACTACTAATTTATTTACATATATATTTTTTTGTTAACACAATAAATAGCCAATGAATAGTCTCAAATGTAGACTACTAGAAAATTATGTAAAACATTCAATAAACCCAATAGGCTGGTTTTGCTTACAGTATTTCCCTAGATATGTACATAGGGAAGTATTCCTTTTCTGAAAAGAATATTGACAAGTGAAGATTGTGATCACTCTTTTTTTATTTTTGAAAAAAAATGAATATTTTTCACATCTAGGCAACAGTCATAACATTATTATATGACGGACATAACTTTATATAACATAATGTTATATAACATTGTCATAACTTATGACAGTACCGTGTTTTTTAAGCACACAATCTTCATACTTTTGCTTGCTTATATTTTTAAAACCAACTCAAGGTTTTTTCTTACATCAGAAACGATACTGATTTTCATTTAAAATATATTTTCTCACCAAGGCAACAGTGATAACATTATTATATGACAGTGATAACATTGTCAAAACTTATGACAGTACGGCGTTTTTAAGCACACAATGTTCATAAAGAAATATAAAAAACTATTACTTATATAAAACTTCAGGCAAATATGCCAATACTGGCAAATATGACAATGCTTGCTTATATTTTTAAAACTTTTAGAAACATTAACATTTCATGCATTACCAACTCAAGGTTTTTTTCCATACACAATACTGCCTCTTTAACTAATTGAAACTGTGTGATGCACTTTTTAATTGCTTTGTAGGCTCCATGAGAATCTTTAGTATTAACTGATGCAGGTCTTCTGGGTATTTTCAAACCTGCAATAATAAATAAAGTGAGAACTATATATATATATATATATATATATAACACAAAAGCCATGAATATCTTGTAAATTATATCCTTATAAACGGTGAGTTCTGATGTCATTTCAGTCACATGACGCACTGAAATTTGTGTATTATAATAAATAAAGTACCCCCAGTTGTAAAATATGAGGATATTAGAAGTTACCTCGGAGTTCCATGACCTTTATAAAAACACTCGGCCTTCGGCCTCGTGTTTTTATATGGTCATGAAACTCCTCGGTAACTTATAATATCCTTATATTTTACAAGAGGGAGTACTTTATTCACTATATATTCATTGTTCAATCAGCACTCACCAATCCAGAGACTCCACCGGGTGCTTACCATAAATGTTAATAACAGTCCATGCAAGCACTCACGGCCACAAAATTTGAGATCAATTACAAATTTGGCAGACTTATGGAAAGTGATGGGTATAATGTTATTTCAGTGCATTTAGCATTACATGAACACAATAGGATTGTTTTGCCTCCAATATGGTGTTACGTTTGCTTAGCTGAGAAAAAATAGATACTGCTTTATTATAGGAAAAATAAAAAATTCTCTGCTTTATATCTGAATTCACCTTATTCAATGCCTTTGTATCCTTCAATTACAGATTGATATATTGTAATAGAGCTAAAAATTCTATGGTGCGTTTTTGTATTCAAATACATTTGCAGTTTATTATCCAGGCTTTATATAGGTCTGAATAAAGTGACTTATGTATTGGATAAATAAAATAGCAGTTAATATGTAAAGCAAAGAAATACTTTGTTAATTTGCTATTCCCACATTGAACATTTGGTAGCAGTGTTACCTGGGCTGCTATCAGAAACCACTGGGCCCCCTGCCCCCCATTCCCACCCACGCCATACCACAGTAAAAAGGCCACACAGACAGGCCACACAGACAGAGCTTAAACCTGTAAACCCCCCACACTCACAAGTTATAAAAAGCTATAGGTAGTTACTAACCCATTAAAAGTTAAAAAAAAACATTGATGGCCAGGGTCCCACATAAAAGTTTTTTTAAAAAAACATTTCTAGTCAGGGCCCCCTATAAGTAAATAAAGACATTGGTGCCAGGGCCCTCCATAAAAGTTTAAAAAAAATCATTGGTGGCCTGGGCCCCCCTATAAATTAAAAAAAAAAAAATTGGCGCCATGGCCCCCCATGAAAGTTTTTAAAAAAAACATTGGTGGCCCCGTTACAAGTTAAAAAGAAACGGTGGTCAGGGGCCCCATAGGGGTTTAATAAAATTTAAAAAAACACATTGGCAGAACTTACCTTAGGCTCCTATCGTGGCTTCAGAGTCTTTAGCTTCAGTTCCTTTCGTGGCTTTGGGTCTTTTCGCGGCTCCAGGACTTAACCTCGGGTCTTTTTGTGACTTATTATCTTTCCGCGGGTTTGTTTCAGTTCGGATCTTCAGGTCTTTTTGCGGCTCCGGCGCCGTTCACGGCTTTGGGTCTTTGGCGCTTAAGGTCTTTTTGAGGCTTCAGCTCCAGTCTTCAGATCGTCAGGACTTTGGATCTTCGGCTCTTTGTGACTTCTGCTGTTCGGGACAACAAGCGATGTCAAGGGGGGTCTGGTTAATTCAAAAAGTGCAGCACAGCCAGGCCCCCCTTTAGGCCCAGTACATATGTACCCCCTGTGTCCCCCTGATTGCTGCCCTGAGTGTTACAATTGAACTTTGTATATTAAAAGCATTTTTATCTGTTGGCCTGTATAAACTTAGTTAACTTTTGATAATTTAACAAATAACCCTGCAGGAGGTGTTTGAAAGCAATTTGCTTTTGTCTTTATATACTTTTCTAGTCAGTGATTAATATCTTTATTTCATGCAACACAATACTTTCAAGGTACAGCCAAAGTTTTTAGATGAGATTAATTAATCAGCTTGTCTGTGTGACTAGTGCGTTAATTAATCATGGTGTGTATCTCTGCAACCAAACTGTTAGCAAAACATGCATTATAAAGCCCCTGCGTAGAAAGGGTATAACACGACTGAGCAGAGCAATGAAGTATTACCAATTGACAAGCAAATAAATGACTAGATTTATTATTTATTTAATTACTAGATTTTATAAGGAGAACTTCTGATGCTCTTTTTGGTAATGTGAATGAATTCTTGTATAAATTTAGTATAATCTGTAAAGTATATTTAAAATGTGAAATGCAGTTTTCCTATTGTTTGTTCCATTATGCTCAGCATTAGGTTGAGTTACATGATAACTAATTATAATTATGTATTTTGACTGATTGCACAAAGCATGCTGATGGGTGGGTGGGACATGCTGAAAAAAACAAAAAATGGTGTATTTCTAAAGTCTCAACTAAAAAATAGCATATATGTCTTATAAAAGAATTTGTTATATTGCTTGTGCTACTGGAATTTTGTTTTTTGTGACTTTTTCATCTGACTGTCTTGTTCATCATTAGGGATGGGCGAATTTTTTCGCCTCATTTCGCGAAAAAATGACGCCCATAGACTTGTATGGCAGCTTGCGTAAAAAAAAAAAGCAAAAAAAAAGCCGCGAGTCAAAAAAATTTCGCCGCACAACAACATTTTTTTGATGCCTATAGACTTTAATGGGTGTCTGCGACATTTTGCTGGCAGCTAATTTTTGACGAAACGGGTCAAATTCGTCAATCCCAATTCATCATTTCTCCTTTTTTTTGGGTTGTGTTTGCTCACATTGGTTTTGATTTATTCCTTTCATTTGCTTCAAAATAGATTTCTCTAAGAGCCGTGAAACAATTGTTGTTTTTTGTGTTTTCTCATATAAAGACATTTCTGTTTATGTACTATTTCCATTTGGCAAAGATAATATTTTTATCAAATAAGATAAATGTGTCAATTTATTAAAGTGTTCAAGAAGTCAATGCCATTCTGCTCTTTTCAGTGTTAGAGCTCAGATGCAATAAGATGTAACACCTCAATGAATCATTAATTTCTGCTGCAAATTGCCAGTGCAGATTAAACAGGTAAATAGGACATATATTTTTATTGAGCAGTTACCATTGTTACTGCTTGCAAAGAAGTATTGGCCATTGATAAACCTGTTCCCTGAGCATATGAATTGTGTTTTAATAACAATTTGATTTCCTTTAATGGAATCTAGAACCAAGTTTTTTCATAAGGCATGTAAAAATATTCATTTGTCATAGTCAATAATTATTATTGATGTATAATATAATGCACATATGTAGGGAGCATAAATCTACATTCAAAATAAGTGCTAGGTGGTATAGGAAAAGAGAAAAGCAGAAGATATACATGGTTAATTCCACAACTGTATAATTTGATGCATAACCTTGAGTATTGTGCTTAGGCTTTTAGGTCCTATCTATAAAGGCATACTAATAAAAATGTCAAGGCAGAACAAACAAGATGTAGTCTAAATAACAAAGCATATCAGTGTAGAGTTCAGGACCTTAAAAAAGAAAAGATATTAGTGAAAAATTAGGTATAATGGAGGAATAAAAAATTAAAGGTAAAATAATGTATTGTTAATTTACAAGCGAGAATACTATGTATGAAATAGCCTTCCTGCACAAGTGGTGAGGAATATATTGGGTATACATATTATAGCAATTACAGGTAGTTGCACCGTGGTCTAACTGGGTGAATAGACCTTTGTGTACACTTCCAGACACCCCAAAACAAAGGCACAGACAGTTCTGTTGAGCATAACTAGTCTTTGGCCAGTTTATTAGAAGCTTTTGCAGAGAGAGAGAGAGACAAAATACAAAAAAAACCCAAAAAACCTAAGCCTGTCCGGCTATAACTCATACAACTCATGTCCTAACCCAGGACAAGGGCCTTGCGCCCTGATCCCTTTCAAAGCAAAATGCACAAATACGTTTCTCCACACTTACATGGCAGTTAGAACACAGAACAGCAGCCCCTGCTTTCCCCAAAGTTCTCTCTCTCTCTGTTTGAAAACCCCAGCTCCTTTTTGTAGGGAGCCTAATCACCATGCATCTACCTGTCTGGGAACCCAATTCACCTGGAGTGGCCTACTGGACTGGAGGATTCACCCACCTGTCCATTGTCCATTGACTCCAGGACTTCGTAAGCCAGCTTTTAATTAAGCTGAACAATAGTAAAACAAAACATTTTATTTTTCCCCATTGCAAAACATTTACTAAGGTTACCACATATATGACAGGAATCTAGGGGAAACATATACAGGAATCTAGGGGGAACATATACTGCATCAACCTGTTTCCCAGTGCTTCTCTGGGAAATAAATATATATATATATATATATATATATATATATATATATATATATAGTCACTTTGAGTATCGGCAATCACCCAATGTTCAGACAAATCCTGGGTACAGCTCCCAGAGTATATCAATAATTGTAGGAGGTGGAGGCATCACGGGTATTAATATTGATGAATTAATTCGAATTTTAACATATTTCCAACCATAAACATGTTTCAGTTCCTTTAGAACCATCGTCAGGATAAACTCAGAAGTGATCAGCACATACAAATGCTACAAACCCACCAATCAGTGAATAGAAATTTGCATATTGGTGCCAATGATTTCATTAATTATACAATAAAACGAGTGCATTTAAATAACGTATCATAAAATATATTACAAATTGTGTATCAAAAAGATATCAAACATATATTAAACATATTAAAAAAATATCTATAAAATTGTGTCATGTCTCGTGTAATAGAGCTACCAATAAGCAAATGTGTCAACAAACATATACCCCCAGTGTATCAAAAAGCATATAAAATGTCAGAATAAACTGTTTTTTCTCATTGATAGTGTATGATCTCATTACCATAATTATGAGCTTAAACGAATGACCCCCAATCAAAATAAAACTCCATAGGGGATGTATTTATTTTATGTAAATCCTAACAAGAATATTTATTCACAAACATTTTTAAACTCTGTAAATAATAGATCCGGTATCTTTCTTTTTTTTCTTTTTAGCACCAACTTTTTATCAGTATGTAATAGGTGTCACTTAAATTTGTGAATATAACGGCTATCAATGTATGGAGTATTTATGACAACATCAAACAAATACACAATCATGCACTGCGTGCAAATATTTTTATTTTTAAGAGAAATAGTTATCAGAAAATAAAATTCTAATTCACCCTAAGGTAGAATAGTACTCTTAAAATGATGAATTGAAAGGACATGATCAATTAAAATATATCGAATTGAAGGGAGTGAATGTCCAAAGGCTGCACAATGTCTGGCAAGAGGAGTTTCTGCTTTGCCAGTTTTGAGGGCAGTGCGTATAGCAGACCTGTGGTTATTCATGCGTAGGCGAAAGGCTGTGATGCATTTACCAATATAGTACAGCCCACATCGGTATATGATGCAATACAACCCAAACACATGATCCTGTGTGGTAGCTCGTATCGCTTACCACTATGTGGATGCTTGAAATATAGTCCAGTTAGCAAGAACCCACATGTTATGCAACTATTGTAACGAAAACAACCCATTTTGTTCGTCTTGAGCCATGATTTAGATAAATTCATCTCTTGTTCAGGTTGCACATCAGCGACTATTAGTATGTCTCTTAGTGACCTCCCACTCCGATGTGCACATATAGGGTGACCACAAGTGGTAAAAGGCAAACTAGTATCCAGCTGTAAAATTGGCCAGTTTTTCTTAATGGTTGCACCAATTTGTTTGCTTAATGGTGAAAAATGAGAGATTACTACCGGAGCATTCTTTTCCTTGTATTCCCTGGATGTCATATTAGGACATTCCAATTTAGATTTATTAATCGCTTTTTCCAGTTCGTTTTCAAGACATTTAGACAGATATCCCTGCTGGAGAAATCTATCACGCATATCATGTGCTTGTCCCATTGCTTTTTTTGAAATTGTAATTATTCTCGGAAAACCCTTAGAAATTGTGTGAATCGGATGGATTTCAAAATAGGGGTTGGATGAAAGCTAGTATGTGCATGTAGCACTGTATTTCTATCTGTGCATTTACTGTACAATGTTGTCCCAATGCTGCCAGCTGAATGAAAAATCCTAATGTCCAGAAAGTCTACTGTGTTTCTATCAAAGGTCAATGTAAATTTCACCGGAATAGAAAGTGAATTAATACTGTCAACAAACGATTGAATCCAATTTGGTCCCCCCTCCAAATCAAAAATATATCATCGATGTTTCTTTTGTATAAAAATAACTGCACAGAGTATGTTGAAAAAAATATTTTTCCTCAAAATAATCCATGAATAAATTTGCATAAGTATTTTCATACCGGAAATAATTATGAGTCAGTGCCATCTCCAAAAGGGAACTCAAGAATTTGACTGGTGGTTTATCTTTATGTTCCTCAGATAATGCCAGTCTACAAGCAGACATTCGCTGGTTCAATGGTATAATGGTATATAAACTTGATACATCAAGCAAAAATGGTGTCATCTGGGACTGGACCCAGTTCTCCAAGAATTCGCAACATCGCTGGTGTATCTGCTATGGAGGAAGGCATCGTAGAACAGAGAGGTTGTAAAAATGTGACAAGATAGCAAGCAATATTCAAAAAAAGTGAGCCACGTGCAGAAATTATTGGCCTTTCCGGTGCTGATGTGACAGACTTATGAACTTTCGGGAGAGTATAGATAATTGGGCATCTGGGAAATTTGTTAAATAGGTACTGGCTACATTTATAACTAATCAAACCGGCCGGCACAGCAGTATTCAATAATACATCAACTTCCTTTTTAAACCTGTCAATCGGGTCACCCCTCAATTTCAAATAGACCTGGCTGTCAGATGGTTGTCCGATCCAACAAGACAATTGAACCCCCTTTATCAGCGGGGCGAATAATCAGGTCTTGATCCCTTCTAAGGAACTGTATAGCCACCCTTTCTTTAGTGTTTAAATTGGAGTAATATTTACCTCCCTTTTTTAGAATATCTTTATAGTCACGCTGTACAATACCACAATAGGTTTTAATAGAGGTTGTAGTATTGGTAGGTTTGAAGTCACTTTTAGGGCGAAATTTCTCAACATGATCCAGGGGCTTGTCTTTGTAGTATTCCCTTAATTTTAGCTTCCGTTGGAAGCAATATAAATCGATCTCTAGATCAAACTCATTACATTTAGTAACGGGAACAAATGACAAACCCTTGGCCAGTAGAGAAACTTCACCAAATGTTAATACATGTTTACTTAGATTAAAAAACACATGTTCAGTTTCCTTGGGTGTCTGCCTCTGCGATTTATAGTCCCCCCTCCCGTTGTGTTTCCTTTTTCTCTTGTGTTTCCTTAAAAATGAGTACGAGTATGTACTCCACTGGTTGTATTCTCTTGAGCAACACCTAGGGGCAGATTTACTAAGGGTCGAATATCGAGGGTTAATTAACCCTCGATATTCGACCAGGAACTAAAATCGTTCGACTTCGAATATCGAAGTCGAACGATTTAGCGCAAATCCTGCGATCGAACGATCGAAGGATTATAATCCAACGATCGAAGGAATATCCTTCGATCAAAAAAACGCAGGCAAGCCTATGGGGACCTTCCCCATAGGCTAACATTGAGTTCGGTAGCTTTTAGCTGCCGAACTAGGGGGTCGAAGTTTTTCTTAAAGAGACAGTACTTCGATTATCGAATGGTCGAATAGTCGAACGATTTTTAGTTCGAATCGTTCGATTCGAAGTAGTAGTCGAAGGTCGAACTAGCCCATTCGATGGTCGAAGTAGCCAAAAAAACACTTCGAAATTCGAAGTTTTTTTAATTCAAATCCTTCACTCGAGCTTTGTAAATGTGCCCCTTATAGTTGCACCTTTTAGTGTTTCTGAATCTGACACCGGGGAGTCACCGGAACTGTCCACTGTAGACAAGTTTCTATAGAAAGTTTTGCTCTTAAATCTTCTGTCTGTCATTTTTCCCAATAAGCCTTCCATACACCCATCCGATCTCTAGTCCTGTTCCATTTTAATGATTTTACTTTGTTTGAAGGCAATTAACTTGACGATATTCATCAACACTTGCTTCTTATTGGGCTTTCACTGCCTGTAGTAGTCAGCGAGATAAAGCCCGTGTAAATGAAAGTCAACCTTCCTTTTCTTAAGACCATGAAGTTGATTAAACACATCTTTAGGTGATTTAAGCAATGTCCTTGTCAAAAATAAATATATATATATATATATATAGATATATATATATATATCTATATATATCTATCTATCTATCTCTATATAGATATATATAGATATAGATATATATAGATATATATATATATATATATATATGACTGATGTTTCGGTTGGAGCACCAGCCTTTCTCAAAGTCAACTGGAACTACAAACACCGGTTTAAAAGTACAGTGTTGGGGGAAACCAATGGGACAACAGAGAAGTGACGTGTATACCGGTTGGTATACTTCCATGCATAGAATACATTAAGTGTAAACAGGTGCAAAAACGTGAAGGTGCAGTAAACATCACATAGTAATGATCATCAAGTCATAAACACTAGATATAGAGACTGAACTCACATTCAAAATAAAGTTGAACACGAAATTGTAACATAAAACAGGAACGAAAAAAGAAACGAAAATATTTAAAATTTAAAAATTAAACAAAAAAATATGCAAAAATACATAACCCATTATCAATATATTTAAGACATTGAGACAGTTTGTGCATATACTGTACATAGAAAAGCACAAATAAACGGAATCCTCTTTGTCCCAGTTAAAAGGGACATGCGGATGCATCAACCAGTTCCATGGCAAATAAAAGTAGCGCATCTATCAGATTTTTACTTTACAAGCCTTTAACATACTATGAAACAATAGAGTGCAACAGGCTTATTATTAAAACTCAGCATAGAAATAATGACCCCTATAAAGTGATTTCTGAAATATGCATCTTTATACTGCACAAGAGCATGATGACCTTAATGCTTTTCAACTAAGCATTAAACATTGTTAATATTGCTAGATATTAAATTCTGAGCTGAAAATAAAATTGCGTTTTGAACTTAATCGTCATATTGAAATCAATTTGGCAAAAAATTCAATCATGTTTTCTAGTAATATAGTGCTCTGTGGGATACTTGTATCATTCATAATTTTATATGAATATTTTGAAACTAAGCCTGAGGTTCAGCATGATATGAATACCATTCATTTTCTATGCAGCTGCATTATCATTTTCAGCTAAAAGTCTATATAATTATTCTGGTCATTGAAAGCATTGTGTATGGCTTCATAGCAACACAGGTGTATCCCTCTGTATTACCCAGTAGTTATTATCTCTCATGGACCTTGTTGGTGGGTCCGAAGTATGGTTTTGAAAAGAATCTGTTTTCAGTTGTTGCATACTGTATCTTTTATGATAAACGCATAACTTAGTACTGTAAATTTCTAAGTATGATGTTCTCCTATTTCACATGAGTTTTTTTTCTTTCTTTTGCATAGTGTTTTTAAACGTCCTTTGCTGTTGCTGTTTGCCCCATTCTTTTTCATCACACCAAAATCAGAGCAAGGTTCTCCAGGCTGTATCTACAAGCATCATCAAACATTTATTAACACATTTAGGCCAGGGTTCATATTAGATCACTTTTTCACTACACAACCAGAACTTGTGTTTACTGAATGATGTTTTTTTACTCCAACCCATGTTATGTAGGGGGCAGAAAGCTCCAGCTTTGCATTAAAAAGCAAATAATCAGTATTATATAATTGGTAATCCTTGTTTCTTGTAGTTGTTTCTCAAGTGATTATAGTAATTTTCATTGAACAAGATACAACATAACTGGTAAATAGTATACTGTAAGTATGGTGTTGAACATAAGGTGACAACATATTACAGACGTCAAATTCGTTACAGATTACTGAACAGATATGTGGTAGTTTTGATTTTTTCCAGCCCCAGTTCAAGAGTGCTCCAATTGTATTCTAAAGCAATTAACTTGCAACTTACGGCAACTAAGTTATTATACAGCATCTTTATCAATAAGTTTAGGTCCTTGCTATCCTACATTAGTATGTCCTTTATAGTTAGCAGTACTTACAGGCATATGTCTATTTCTTTTTTTAGAAATAATTCATTCCATACACCAGGGGTGTCCAAACTTTTTGCAACGAGGGCCAGATTTGGTGAGGTGAAAATGTGTGGGGGCGGACCATTCAGCCTGACATTCTTTGAACCATTAACTGTGATTAACATTAAATGCAAATTACCTATTTTATGAGATTAAACAAATAATTTGCCTGCACTAATGTGAAGGTTGATGCTGAGCTCTCGACTGCAGTAAATAGCCCAGGTCTGGCTCAAAAACTGGTTTGATGCGCAAGATGTCACGCAGGTGAGAGTCACTTTTTGTTAAAGTTCATAATTGAGAATGTTTTCTCCCACAAGTAGGTTGAGCCAAATAAGCTCAGCATTTTCTTAGCAAATGTTTGAATCTCTTGGAACCTGCCTTTATCCAGCTGGAGGTAAAAGTTGACAAGTGGGAGCTGTTGGTTCCGACTGCAACACTCTGTGTCACACTGCATCTCAATGAGCTCCAGTTGCAGGTGGTCTGGAGCATCATCAGGGTCCACAGAAAAAGGAGAGAAAACAAGCATGATATCCTTTTCAATAGCTGCAAAATCCTAAAAGCGCTGTTGAAACTCCTCAGCCAGAGATGAGATATCTGCTTCATACCTCCTCATTTGTGCACTGATATTGTTCTGTGGAGAACTAGTCATTGTTTCCTGCAGCGATGGGAAATGTGTGGTATTTGTGACAGGTGGCTTTGGAAAAGTAGCAGCTTGGTCCGAAAGGCTTTGATGTGTGAATACAGTTGGCTTACCACTGCATTTTGCCCCTGAAGGCTCGTGTTCAGCAAGTTCAGATGTCGTGTTATGTCAACTAAAAATCCAAAATCAGCCAGCCAAACAGGATCAGATAGTTCTAGCATTGGTTGTCCCTTTTTTGCCAAGAATTGTCCGATTTCCTGCCTAAGAGAGTAGACGCGCCGCAGTGAAGACCCCCGACTGAGCCATCTGACGTCGTTGTGATACACAAAATCTCCATATTCAGCCTGGATGTCGAGTAAAAACTGTTGAAATTGGCGGTGGCACAGGGCTTTGGAGCGAATCAAATTACTAAGCTTTTATCACCAGTTTCACAACATGATCATATTTCAGATGTTTGGCACAGAGAACTTGTTGGTGAATAATACAGTGAAGTTTTATAGCTTTGCCTCCTTCTTCGCTGACTTTGTTACAGACTAGTGTTGATAATCCACTTCGCTCACCAGCCATGGCAGGTGCGCCATCCGTAATAATCCCAGTGACTTTATTCCATGGTAGTTTCATGAGGAACAAACAGAAACAAATAAATCTGTTTCTCTTGTTTGGGGCCTTAAGGCTCTGGAGGTCAAGTAGCTATTCATTTCATTGTCTACTCCTCTCCAAAAAATCAGTAACTGAGCGGTGTCAGATGCATCCGTGCTTTCGTCACAGGTTAGCGAAAAAAATCAAAATCCACTGCTTTTGCTTGTAACTGTCTCTTAATAGATGAAACGTCTTCAATTCTCCGATCGACAGTGTTACGAGCTAGGCAAACATTGGCAAAATCATGCTTCTTCTCAGGACAAATATTTTCCACCATTCTCATCACGCAATAATTAAATTCACCCTCAGTAAAAGGTTTGCTTGGCAATTAGCGTTGCCACTTCGTAGCTTGCCTTTGTGGTATTTTCATTGACGCACAGGCTTTTGTGAAAAAGCACTGCTGTGTCGTGAAAACAGCTTCCAGTTGCTTAAATTTTTCGATGCGTTCGTTCCCAGTTAGCTTGTCATAGTTATCATGTTTTGTCTGGTAATGCCTCTTGATATTGAATTCTTTAAAAACAGCCACAGTCTCTTGGCAAATTAGGCAGACACAGTTGTTTCGTATTTCGTAAATTCACTCTGAATAGGAAGGAGAAAAGCAGGAAGATTAGCTCTGAAAGGGACAGATGTATACATGATAAAAGTGACACGTGAGTCACTTACACATAAGTTGGCGAACCAGACCTGCTCCTTTTCTGAGAATACAGGTGCTGCTACAGGGCTGATTATTATATTCTGATGCTAATTGCACTGGTTTCTGTGCTGCCATGTAGTAATTATCTGTATTAATTACTAACCAGCCTTATATTGTGACATTTATAGTCTATGTGTACTGTATATTGTGAGTGGGTCCCTAAGCTCAGTAAGTGACAGCAGCACAGAGCATGTGCAGTGAATCAGCAGAAAAGAAGATGGGGAGCTACTGGGGCATCTTTGGAGACACAGATCTTTACTGCTAAAGGGTTGTGGTCGCCTTGGGCTGGTACAGAAGCACAAAACATAATGTATACTTTGTACAGCTACCCTTCTTCTTTTGTTTAACTTTCCTTCTCCTTTAAGCTACAGATGCATAGCCTTTTATTTAATTGGCATCTTAATCAGGTGTGTGGGGCTACGGAGGGTACAATATATTTGCCGTTATCACCTCTAAAACTAAAGCTTATTGTGGTGTATAATGTAAAATTATAACTAAAAAAGAAATTGCTTATATAGGAAACTATTTAATAACATGCTGTATAACACATAAAATGGTTCAATTTCTATTTTAGTTAGAATTTTACATTATACACCACAATATTATAAACGCAAACCATGACACTAAGGGGCACATTTACTATTGATGGAATATCGAGGGTTAATGAACCCTCGATATTCGACCATCGAAGTAAAATCCTTCAACATCGAAGGATTTACCGCATTTAGTTTGATGGAACGATCGAAGGAAAAATCGAACGATTCGAAGGATTTTAATCCATCGATCGAAAGAGGTTAGAAAGCTTATGGCAAAGGTCCCCATAGCCTAACATTGATGCTCGGTAGGTTTTAGTTGGCGAAGTAGGTAGTCAAAGTTTTTTTAAAGAAACAGTACTTCGACTATCGAATAGTCGAACGATTTTTAGTTTGAAACGTTCAATTCAAAGTCGTAGTCGAAGTAGCCAATTCGATGGTCAAAGCAGCAAAAAAAACCTTCGAAATTCGACGTTTTTTTCATTTGAATCATTCACTCGAGCTTAGTAAATGTGCCCCCATATCACCTTTTTTTTTTTTTTTTTTTTTACAGGCCTTGTATTCCCCTGTGGTGAAGTTATTAACTAGAGCGGTGCTGACTTTCGGTTTCCAAAAACAGGAGTAGTATGATGCAGTGCTGAATACGCAAGTAAATAGTGTACTACTGTACTACAACTACAGGCTGGCAGTGATGCGCCAATCTCACATGCACAGCTATCTGCAGCTATGTCTTTAGCGCTGCTTGAGAATAGACACACTGACGTATTGAGATGGAAGGCTGCACTACTGGCACGTGATGCACCGCTCTCTCCCATACGTCGCTTCTACTGCTGACACGTCAGTTCTCTATTCACCTTCAGACACAAGAGGGGCGCGTCACAGCAAGCCCACATAGTACACTATTTGCTTGCGCATTCAGCACCTTATTTGGACACCATAAGTCAGCACCGCTGGGGAATACCTTAGGCGGGCACATTAGTGTTAATTCCCGCAGAGATACTGCGAGCCGGTGTAAATTTGACCGCAGGCCGCAATTGGCCGTGGACCACACTTTGGACATGCCTGCCATACACATTTTATTCATATCAAATAACAATCTCACTCCTAATTCATTCCTTGTGTATTTATGTTGTAAAAATAACTAGAATATAGGTTACTTTTCTGTCTACAACAAGCTCTTGGCAAGGATGAGTCCAGATCTATGTCTCCCACATTTTGCAAACTATTACAAAGTCTAAAACTATTAGAGAACTTTATATATTCTGTACTTATTTAAGCTTTTATCCATCTTTATAAATTGCCATCCAAGGCACTTAATTCACCGACTAACTGCAACATAAATTTAAGTCAAATAAATGTCTCAAATACTTCAGTAAATTTTGTTGGTCTTCCTCATAAGTGATAAAAGATATTTGAAAACATAATTAATCCATGGTATTCTTTGGTTGGTATGACAATCTTGTCAGCAATGTTTGCACAAAATGGAGCCACTGAAATTAAAAGAATCTTATTCGTATGCCAGAAACTTGAAAGCTCAAACTAAAATTTCAGATTGAGATGCAGATTAATACTGTTAGGTAGTAATGATATTCAGGCACTAAAATGACATTTTGATTTTAACAGCAATAAAAATATCCCACCAATTAATTTTACAGGATTGACCTTTTCAAGTTAAGGATCCTGCCTCTGTATACAATACAACTGTTAGACACTATCCTTCAACACTTAGGGGGTTGGTATTTATTAAAACTCAATTTTTTCTGGTCAGGCTTTTTAAGGGGAAAACTCAAATTTTTCTAGTGTTAGATTGATTTTATCGAGACTTTTCCTGAACCAAATTGTTAGAGTAGTTTTATTAATAAATAAGGTAAAATTGTGGATGGGAGTTTGGCTGCAATAGTGCAAGCTAGAATGCAATATTTATTCTGTAGAATGTTTTACCATCCATAAAAAATTCTAGAAGCTCTCTGTTTGTTTAGGATAGCAGCTGCAGTATTAGCTTGGTGTGACATCACATATAGCTCTGGGTTCAGATTACAGCAGAGAAGGGAGGAGAGGGGAGAGGAGCAAACTGAGTATGCTCACGCCAGGGAACTCTGGTTCTGTTAAAGGTACAAAGACCATTTATAAGACCAAATTGCAGTGTAGGGTGTTCATAACCAATAAAAGACAAATACAAGGTTAGAAATATCAGGGAACATTTCAGAAATAACTAAGAGTGTATCTAGTGACTAATACAAAGATCCATTTATTCTCTTGCTGGACAATTTTCTTCTATAGATCACCACCCACAGACAGAAAAGAAACCAGAAACACATTCAAGGAAATATTTAGCTGCATTGATTTCAAGTTAAGACTTAATATTTGACTATTATGTCAGGACAGAGGAAGGACCAAATACAAGTGAGTTACTCGCCCGTTGGTTCCACTATTGGCTCAAGTCACATCTTCGGTGACAAGAAATTTGGCAAGATGTCAGAAGCAAGGAAGAAAAGTGAGTGGGTTGTGCGCAGATAGCTAAATAGGGTATTATCTCTCAAATGGTGAAAAAATTAAAGCAATATATTTAGGGAAATGCCTATCTATACATAAGGGTTTCAGACTGTAACTTTTGATATTGATAGTTTCAATGATAGTTTCCCTTTAAGAAATATGTTTCACTGTACCACGTGTTGATTCTGCATCACTGTTTCTAAGTCACTGTTACACCTATTGAACAGCATTACATAGGCTGCATCTTATGGCTTCTTTATACAGAGCTCATACATAGCTACATAGTAAGTTAGGTTGAAAAAAAGACACACGTCCATCAAGCTCAACCTTTTGGCTCTATTTTAACCTGCCTAACTGACAGTTGATCCAGAGGAAGACAAACAACCCCATTTGAAGCCTCTCCAATTTGCCTCATAGGGGGAAAATGGCAATCGGACTAGTCCCTGGATCAACTTGTACCATGAGCTATCTTCCATAACCCTGTATTCCCTCACTTGCTAAAAAGCAATCCAACCCCTTGGCTAGCGGTTAAACAAATGAACCCTGGGGGTGTGAGTTTAAATAAAAAAAAAATCAAAAAAATCAATACTATCAATAGTAATGTTATTTATAATAGCAAACAATTATAAATAATATAGATTTAGAAAAAAAAGCATAATTGCTGTTTCGATACATCCAATACTAACTTGTGTTTAGCAAAAATGTATTCTGCTGTTTAAATCATTTATTCTCTTTGCTTTAACTGCAGCTCAGTTCAGAAAGCACAGTCATATGTGACAGTCATTGCTCAAAAAATCTAACAATGTTATAAAGTAAATTCTTTTGAACTTTGTTATTGTTATTTACCGAAATGTACTAAAAACTCTACTAAAACTCCTGCAATTCCAAACCAAAATAGCTTAGAGTATATAAAAGAAAAAAGCAACACAATTTATGTTGCTGAGAAACGCTTGGTGATCTTTGTGTGTAAAATTCTTACAAAAGACGTTTTTTTTGGAATATTCAGCAAATGTTTTTCAGAACATTAAACTTGTTTCTTTGCTGCATGTTATTTCATGTTTCAATATTTCATATCTGTTGCATAGAAAACACACCCCAAACATATCCCTCTATTGTAGCTGTTCATGTATATTTACATTTTAAGTAAATACTCAGGTCTATGTATGGTTAGTATTAATGCAGCTTACAATGTTTCATGTTGATACTGGCAAATGTGCATGAAGTAACACTTAGGTTTAGGTAACACTTTTCTGAGTTAAGATTGGAGGAGCAGTGGCACTCAGTATCAGGAATCTCGTCTGGCCTTGGTGCTTTCCGGTCCAGGGCATGTCTCCAGCTCTGCCTCTGCAACCATTCCCTGCCCAATTTGCTTTGCCCGATTATTGAGTTCCAGCTCCTCTGACCTGGTATTTGTTGAGCTTCCTGACCATGTTCTTACCCTTGCTTCTGGCTTCTTTTTGTTTTGTATGGCCTGGCTTGCCATTGCCTATTGTATTTGTTTCGTTTTTCCTGTTTAATACTTCTGACTCTTATATCAACCAGTGTTTGCATAGATGTTCCATGTGGTGACTTACCTTGAAGTTCTTGTGTTCAAGCTTCCAGTTGTGCTTGTTTGACCTGCAACGGTCTAGGCAATCCTTAAACTGCTGTCAATGATCACTTACCTTTCCCAGTACATATTATATTTACTTCTCTTCTGTGGACTACAGCTCCCAGCCACTTCAGTTATCGGATTTGAGCGGTTTAAGCCACAACAAACAGTACAACAGGCTTGAGTGTTTTTCTGCACATTTAAAAAGACAATGAATTACTTGCTTGCCAGTTCACAGTGGGAATATACACTCCTTACATATTGTTGCAAATCCATTTTTTGTTATGCTAATAGAATGAGGCTTGACTGTATTGTCCCTACAGTCCCAAATGTTTTTCTATCTGCATAAGATCTTCTGAATGTTGTCATATGTAATGCAATATCCTCTGCTATAGTATCGCTCTATTATTTGTCTCCGGCGGTTAAAAACAAATACCCACATATAAAAAAATCTCTGATACTGTACCATGACGACCTGGTTTTTACAATATGGATTCATGCAGTTTGGTTTTATAGACCTGCCCCATCGATGTCATCGCAATAATGTCACAAAAGGGGCGGGGCGAGCAGACGCGAGACTATAAAACCAGAAGTCGGATGCTGGCATTTGAAGGTGGCAGCCGGGGAGAGCAGGAGAAGAGCTCAACCTGCACCCACCTGCAAGGAGCAGTGCGAGTTCGACCTGGACCCGCTGGTCCCGCGGGTATCGGGCCGGCCTGCACATCACTAGTCTGGAAGTTTACTTTAAAACATAGAACTAAGTAGCAAGTGGTAGTCAGTAATTTATCATAAATAACACTAAAGGTGAAGGAAGCTACTAATGTTTATTGGGTACTAATGTTCTAAAACAATATATTTAGAAATTGTGCTGCTACATAGCAGATGCATTACCTGTTGAGGATGCAAGTTGATGGCAGCGCATGGGTTAAACACTTAATGACACGCTGGGGCTCATTGTGCAAACCAATAAATTGGTTTGCACAGTGAATATACAGTATTTGCCCTGCGCATGGTTACATTTATAAAGCTGAACACAGAATTGTGAAATTTTTTTGCAATGCGAATGTCTATAAGAGCTTTTAAATATGTCAAAATTCGCAATTTGCGAATATTTATGTGCACACTCTGGGTTATTTATAAAAGTCTGAATTTATCTCATTATTTCTAATATCAAACTTCGAGCAACTCCTTATTTTTTTAAACCTTATTTATGAAGAAAAAAGCCTGAAAAAATAGGGTCGGGCAAACTTCGAAACTTTCTCCGAAACTCAGAATTGTTCGGAGTTTTCTGCAAAAACTAAGATTTTTTTTGGAGTTTTCTGAGTTTTTTGCACCGAATCCCTGAAATCATCCGATATCAGTATGGACATCAGCGCAGACACTGGGACCTTCCCCATTTACCTATACAGGACCTTGAGAGCTTTTAGATGCCGTGGTTGCGGATTCTGAGTTTTTAGACCATTGGCCTTTAATAAAAATTATTCGAGGTTCGGATATTCGGACCTTGATAAATATCCCCCTCAGCATCTGCATTACGCCACAACTTTGGTGGACAAAATATTCACAAAACAGTTTTGCTTATTGTTAATTTATGTTACTGTCAACACTATCTTCACGCACAACAACCTCACACAACAACCTCACACAGTGGGCGCACTCACGCAAACACCCGTCTCATTTGCGAGCCATTTGCAAAAATTTATTCACAATGCGAATTCACAAAAACCGGAAAGACAGGCAGAGCAGTGCAATATATTAGTGTTCAGGAAAATGTGCAATACAACTATTTGCGAGTAAATATGCACTGTATGAACTTTAAAAATGACCCCCGCTGAGACTTTCACTCTCTATTTTAGCATATTTACTATACAGGGGCACAATTTTAAAAATGATGGTATATGTCTCCTTTAAATAAGTTGCTTTTGCCTTCAATGATGGCCAGGGATGGGCGAATTTTTTCGGCGCAGAAATGACGCCCATAGACTTGTATGACATTGTGCGACGAAAAAAAATAATAAAAAAAGACACGTCAAAACAATTTCACCACTCGTCAAGAAAATGTTGTCGGCCATAATGGGCGTCGGTGACATTTCGCCTGCCGCGAATTTTTGCCGAAACTGAACGGGTCAAATTCCCCCATCCCTAATGATGGCATATTCAATACAGCAGGTGCTACATTGTAAATGCCAAAATAAACAAAATTACAAATAAGTATTATTTGTTTTTTGTTTTGTTTTTTTTCTATGAAGAAATACATATTTTTCATAAATTACATTTAACTCATGGCTGCAATTGTCTTCAGTGGCTCAAGTTTTGCCAAAGGCCAATTAAGAAAACAGATCAAAGAAACAAATCTCGAGTACACACTATGGGAACAAAAGAAGCTTTAGGTTTAATAATACAATATGTCACATTAACAGCATGAACAATGCAGATGGATTTTGTTCATAGAATTTGTCACTCCCTTGAGGCAGATAATATGACATTATTATGGTGTTTTTATACTCACAGAAATATGTGATTGCCATTTGCTGAAATTTACACTACATTCTAATTAACATCCAGGTTGACTATTAAGCGAAATTGTCTTAAAGACAAAAATATTGCAAAAATATTTGCATTAATGTACTTTTTTACAAGAAAATTTGCAAAGGGCAGGAAATATCCCATAACGTAATTTTTACCCACCATTCTTTCCTGTTCATTTAGCTATTGCTAACAGGGGTATAAAGAATGTTTTGGATTTTGCTTCTTTTACCTGCTACTGCAGCTTTTCCGCTTTGAGTTATGAATTTACAGCAGAGGAGGAAGAGGAATGAATGTCCAAGGATTCATCAGCCTCTGCATTGTAGGGTGCATTCCATACTTGAAGATTTGAGTGACAGTGATGTCTGTTCCCCCTGAATATGCAGGACATATTTGAGGATAGTAGGCAGAGAGGGCAAACAAACAGCACATGTGCATCAGTACAGACTGAAGAGGCAATAATGACACCAGACAGGAATAGTGACTGGTGTCCGCTCTCTGGATGTCCTACATTCTGGGCCCAACTGAAACTTCAACTCCATTTTGCGGATGAGGCACCTTGTGGTTTCCACTTCACTCCATGGATAGCCAAGGTTGCAACTGGCAATCTCTAAATCGCAAGCCAGATACATAGCACCATTTTATGACCAGTTGCAACACTGGAAGTGAAGCAGAACATCTTGAGGTGCAACAAAGTCCTCATTAAAGATAATAGTTATAGTTTATGACTTGTAATAAAGGGCCCTTTTTGGCTGAATAATTTCTGTGTCATTTATATATGGAAATATAGATAAATGGGTATATCAAATCTGATAGAGTAATGAATGTACAATGCAAATGTAGCATTTCACCAACCAACCAGAAGCTGTCTAAAAGAGCTGACTGCCACAGAATGGAGGAATCGTGGCAACTCCAAGGGAAGCCAGAGTTAATAATTATGTGCTGTTGGGAATCACACATGACCTGCGCACTAAGTGAATATGTATGTTTCTGGTTCTTCAACAGAGTGAGTTGGCAAGGCATCTTATTGATAAACATGGCTGGAGCATAATCTTTATTCAAGCCACATGGCCATACAGTATCTAATTTGTGAATCCATAGCATTTCCAACTTGTGTATATTTTTGAATATTTCCATCAGTGGCCTATCTGGGAAATATTCACCCCTGGTAAAGAGACTTGTCCTTTCCTGATGGTGGACTTGTGTTTAGCTATATCTTTTGTGTTTCCCCAATGTAAAGAAACGCTCAAGGGCATTTCAATAACTGGATGACAAAAGAAGAATCACCTGTAGGGATGGGCAAATTTGACCTGTTTCGTTTCACCAAAAATTAGGCGCTGGCGAAATGTCGCCGACGCCCATTAAAGTTTATGGGCGTCAAAATTTTTTTGTTGCGTGTCGAAATTCTTTTAACGCACATCTTTTTTTTTGATGCACAACGCCATACAAGTCTATGGGTGTAATTTCCACGGTGAAACAAAGTGAAAAAAATCGCCTATCCCTAATCACCAGTGTAATATTTCTTGAGGTTGTATCATTTACCTGAATGGGGGTGGTGAAATGTCGTACCTTTTATTATTTTATTGACATAAAAATGTATCATATTTGGAATTCTATAAAAAACACCTGTACTTTTTGGCTCCCAATATCTGACTTCACCAATCTGTGTTTTATTGCTTTATTGCCAGTAAGGGGAGACTTTGGAAACTCGGCACATCCAGAGGACAAAATTGCAAAATGTGCCAGTGTTTCACAATTTGTCTCTGAGCCGTTCTACAACTGTAACAAACATCTTTTTTCGCATGTATTAGTAAATAATAGTTCTCTGGATTTATCATTGGGTTTTGATAAACATGTTTCCAGTATAAACTATGGGGGCCCCTCTCATTAAACTGCTATGCCATTGCCCCAATATGTAAAAGGCAGCTTTGGGGTGTGCTATTATGAGCTTGATAAAAGGCCTGAAGGCCTGAAACGTCGCGGACCAGGCTGTTGGCCATGTAATGTATCAATAAAGGCATTTTAATCTACCGGTGCTGTACGAAAACCTTCTTTATGCTATTATGAATCCCTTTTTGTGAGGGTAGTACAGATGCAGCCACTTTGTGTGTTTGACACAGCATAACTAAACACAGATATCCCATTTATCCCACTTAACACAGAAAATTGTGTCACAGCATCCCATCTAATTAAAGCATTCACCATTGTGAACAAGGTGCTTTGGTATGCTAATGAAAAGGTTAAATGCATTAAATGAGTTAAGATGACTTTAGATAACACAGTTTCTTCCTTGGATATCTTGTTCAAATTGTAATCTTTCATAAAATCCTTTATTTTTATATAGCCTTGAAGGTATAATGAAGTACAATTTTTTAAAAACATTCTGTTGTGTTTGTGTTAGCATATTGAAGTTTTTGTTCCATGTCCTGGATTGCCTCAATATGTGAATTATTTTTTTCAAGCTGTTTGCTACATTCATTGGCATACTCATGTTTGCGTGTGCCTGTATATAGCATAGCTTTAATCTGGATGCATTTTTTTGCAAATAAACTATATTAATTATTTGTTAAACTTGTTCAAGAACTTTGTACAATATGTTTGATTCTTTAGAGGTTGTGTCAGTTCATGTGTTTAAAGAACACCAAAAAATTAAAGAGTTTAAAAGTAATTAACATACAATATACTGTTAACATGCACTGGTTAAATCGTGTCTTTTCATCATAAAGGAAACTATAGTTTATTTAAACAAGCTGCTGTGTGGCCATGAGTGCAACCACTTAAGCTGGAAAAAAAGCAAAAAAGGCACAGGTTACATAGCACAACAGATAAAACACCATTGTATTGGACAGGGCATCTGTTTTATCTGTTAACTTGTTTATATAAACTATAGTAGTCTTTCTGAAGCAATCGCACATTTTACCACTGCAGAGCAACAGCAAATTATAATTACATTGATAAACTTTCAGTTTTTGGTGTTACTGTTCCTTTTACAGTATTTGGAAGACAAGCATTGAAAATTTTGACTAAAGTATTAGTTACTTTGGGGCAAATTAACTTACCTCCGTAGATCTGCCAGCGTTGTCTTCGCCAGGCGTAGATTCGTCAGGACATCGCAAATTCACGAAGATCTGAAGTTCCGCACAAGTTACCGATAATTTCCGAAGTTGCGCTAGCGAAGTTAAGATTAGCGGTCCGAAGTTGCGCTAGCGAAGGCTAATTTGCATACGGCGCCAAATTTGAATTTCAATGGACGTGTATGCAGCAGCGCATACAGAACATTACACAAGTGCAGGGAAACTTAATAAACGTTTATTTAGGTGTTCTAATGCCCTACACATGTGCCCACAGTATAGTTAAGGTGCCACAAATGTAGGGGGGAAGGTGGGCACTTAGATTTTGGGACTTAGAAAAAATTTCAACTTTTTTTTTTAAAACTCCTATCTACTCTATTGCACTTCGCCTGCTCTAACCTGGCGAAGTAAACTCTGGCGAAGGAGGTCACGTTCAGAAAAAGACCAATGTTAGTAAATTTGCGTATTTTCACCCCTTTCGACAGAGTGAAACTTCGCCAGCATTAGGGTGCGAAGTTGCGCTAGGCTATCAGCATCGCTGGCGAATTTTCGCCAGGGTAACTGATAGTAAATTTGCAAAGTTGTGAAATGACTTCACGATGGCAAATTTTCACCAGCGTTAGTCTCTTCGCCCTTTAGTAAATTTGCCCCTTTTATTAGAAGTAATATACCCTCATTATCTGTCAAGGAATCCATAGTTGGAAGGTAAATCTTAATGTGAGTCTTCGCTGCACAAGCTAAAATAAAATGCACAAGCTAAAACTAAAATATTTTGTAAGGTTGTCACTAGTGGTATACATGAGAACAGTACCAAAGTAGGAAAACCCCTGTATTTTCCTGCTTGGGTACTATTCTCGTGTCACTTTTAGCAATGTAAACACGACTTGGGGAAGGGGAAAAACAATAGCTGTCTCAAAGCAGTTCCATCCTGAAGTGCTGGCTGCTTCTCAAACCTCAGAATCAGGCACAATGCACTGAGACGGCTGCCTCCACATCAGTATTACAGCTAAAAATAAATTGTTAGTTCAAAAATAAAAATTTTAAATGGTAGAGTGAATTATTTGCAATGTAATCAGCATAATTTAGAAATCAAAAGTAAACCATAAAAATCATGACAGAATCCCTTTATGTTTTCAGATACATTTTTGCATAAAAAATCTTTATAAAAAAAATGATATTCAATCATTTTTAAGAACAGTGCTATATTCAAAAAAAGGTGTTACTAGTCATAAATGTGTTTAGTAGTCACTATTAAGCTATAGTTAACTACAAATTGTGGAAATTGGGGGGTTATGACTCAGGAACACTCAATAGTGTTTGCCATAGCCAGATCATTTTCTATTTATGCGAAAGGGAAATGGCTACTAGCAGGGTACGGTCAGATGTTTTTGATTGCTTTTGTCCATCAAACGAAAAAAAAAAAAAAATCAATATATGCTATAAGCCTTGTGACATTGGAGGACTATTTGACTTTGACAGATTAAAACTGTGGAATTCGTAGTGGTTCTAATCCTTTGTCAGTAATATTTTGATAAATATTATTATGTAATCAGGACCTACATAGTTAAGATATCTCACCAGCCCAATAGCGCAAATATTGACTGGTTAATTTTATTGTTCAGCAACTGAAGGCACTGTGATTATCCATTATTGTAATAATCATAATCAAGGGCCTAACAAATGACCAACTTCATGTTACCAGTTTATAATAAGAATAAGCTCTCTAGCTGTGATCTTGGCTGGCCTGAGTTCCTGTGTTCCTTGCTTCATAAATTCAAAAGGATGATGTTCGGTTGCCGCTCAGTCTTTCACTTTCAGTACAATTTAGTTTTTTTGCAGAATTCCTGGCCCAGATCTCCATGATTTGAACATGTGATCCCTGTAATAGAATCTGACTGACTTTTTTTCTTCCCAGATTTCTGGCATACGGCCTTTGCCTACTTTGCCCTGGCTATACAATTAAACTGTGAAGAGAATGGGGGAATGTGGGGAGAGCAGCGATTTCTAGGAAGTGCTTAATGAAAAGTGAAAGTAATTGTCTGCCCCACCTCTAAGCCCAGGGCATAGAGGAGGGGCATACAATATTTGATTGACAGCTGAGATGTTTAACTGAGCTTACAACAGCTATGAATGCTTTAATAAAAAATAGAAATTGGATTTCATGTTTGATTTGAAAAGGACTTTTATTATACCCCTTTTTGTGTCTGGGTGACAGGTCCACTTTAAAACCCTCTGCATATTCCCCCTATGCATTGTTCCTTAGGGCACAAATACAACTCACAGATGCCTGCACCATCCCATGGATCCTTGCTGAGGCACAGCAACTATAGATTGCCTTGGAGGGTGGAAACACTGTTAAATTATTTATGATTGAAAAATAGAGTAAGATTTCAACCTCATTTTATACCATAACCCATCCAAATTATTATTTTTTAGTGCAGTACATGAAACGAAATCAGTGAACCAATATCCACCTTAATATTCTGAAATTAAAGAAATGGTAATGTGAGAAATATTGTTGGTTCATTTTAATCTAATTTGCAATCAGTACAATTAAAGGACCAGTAGTATAAATTTAAATAGCTGCATTTATATAGTGATGAGCAAATCTATCCCCTTTTGCTTCGCTGAAAAATTTGTGAAAGGCTGTTGTGCTAGTGTATTTAAATGCTTTGAAAATAATTACATCCGCTCTCCTTGCTACTTTCCAATCTGGAACTAAAGGGAGGACAGGCTGGAGTTTTATCTCCAAGACTCATCTTATTGTCAGTGAAAAAGTTTACCATAAAAAGTCTAGTCATCCTGTGAGTGGGAGTTAGAGTCAGCCAGTGTCAGGGAGCCGGGAGCTCCCTCCAGGGAGGTAGTCAGGATCGAGG
The DNA here is from genome assembly GCF_017654675.1 of Xenopus laevis. NCBI lineage: Eukaryota > Metazoa > Chordata > Amphibia > Anura > Pipidae > Xenopus > Xenopus laevis. Next base: position 195,894,207 of record NC_054371.1, read on the forward strand.
AGGAAGCCCTCTTGAGGGAGCAAGGTCGCGGTGTCCAAAGGGTTAATTCAAAGAGTAGTCAGGATCCAGCCAAGAGTTCACAGGCAGGCAGATAACAACAAAGTCCAAAGTCCAGGCAAAGGGTCAAAATAACAATCAGGAACAGGATATAGCTATAGAAGCTCACAGGGAACCCAGGATTCTCACAGGAAATGATTCCTATACTTGGGCGACATTCTGGCGTCTTAGTAAGGCTTTTATATTTGAATTTGGCGCCATTCTGACGTCATCGGCGTCCTTGCGCCGACGTCGACGCGCTGACGTCATCGCGCCGGCGCCGCTACCCACGTGGCGGCCATGTGCGCCGACATTTTGGGAGCGACGCCGGCAGGGAGGGACGCGCCGCCCGGAGCTCCAGGACCTGCTCCGGGCGGCGATCGTGACAGTACCCCCTCCCTCACGGGGGGCCTCCGGACCACCAGGACTGGGCTTCTGGGGAAATTTAGAGTGGAACTCCCTCACCAGACGAGGAGCATGGACATCAGAGCGTCCTTCCCAGGAGCATTCTTCAGGGCCAAAGCCTTTCCACTTGATGAGGTACTGAAGAGAACCCCTGGAGATTCTGGAGTCAAGGATCTTCTCCACCTCATATTCTTGTTGACCATCCACAGAGATAGTAGGAGGGGGAGGCTGGACAACGGAAAAGCGGTTGGAGGTAGCGGGTTTCACCAAGGAGACATGAAACACGTTGGGAATTCGCATCTCAGGGGGAAGCTGAAGTCTGACGGCCACAGGATTGATCACCTCCGAGATGGAGAATGGACCTACGAACCTCGGACCCAACTTAGAACTTAGGAGATGGTACCTTCAACCGAATGTTCCTGGAAGACAACCAGACTTTATCACCGACCTTGAAGGGAGGAGAGGGTCTACGTCTACGATCTGCAAACGTCTTATGAACCAGAGCACTTGGTTGCAGCCCAAACAGCAGACATGTGGGCTGCATGGTCATCCGCGGCCGGAACATCAGACAACACAAAGTCTTGTGGGAAGGCTTGAGGGTGTTGACCATACACCGACATAAATGGAGACCTTCCAGTGGAAGTGTGGCAGGCATTGTTATGAGCAAATTCCGCCCATGGGAGGAGATCAGACCAATCATCTTGACAAAGGGAAACGTGGTTCCTCAAGAACTGTTCCAAGGCTTGGTTCACTCGCTCAGCCGCTCCATTAGTCTGGGGATGATAAGCTGAGGAGAACTGAAGATTAATACCTAGATCTTTGCACAGGGAACGCCAGAATTTAGCCGTGAATTGAGACCCTCTGTCAGAAACGATCTCAGTAGGGAAGCCATGCAGGCGAAAAATGAACTGGATGAACAACTGTGACAACTCCACTGCAGATGGAAGCTTCCGTAGAGGGATGAAGTGGGCCATCTTGCTGAAGCGGTCAATGACAACCCAAATCACGGTGTTCCCACAGGAGGGAGGAAGTTCAACAATGAAGTCCATTGCCAAATGCGTCCAAGGACGAGAGGGAACAGGCAACGGCTGTAGTAACCCACTGGGGCGAGAATGGCTGGACTTGGAAGTGGCACAAACAGTACAGGCAGAAACAAAGTCTTTGACATCTTTACGGATAGTCGGCCACCAGACAAGACGCCGTAAAAGTTCAAGAGTTTTAACAGGACCAGGATGTCCCGCTTGTTTGGAACTATGAGTCTGTTGCAGAATAGGCAGACGAAGCTCAGGAGGTACAAAAGCCAATCCGATGGGGGTATCAGGAGGGGCAGAAGATTGACCAGCCAGGATTTGATCAGCAAATTGAGGGTACAGTGAAGCGATGATCTTGACTGGAGGAATAATAGGCTCTTGTCTTTCAGGAGTACGATCCACCGGAGTGAAACTTCGAGACAGAGCGTCGGCTTTCCGATTTTTTGAGCCAGGACGAAAGGTCAAGACAAAGTTGAAGCGGGAGAAGAACAGAGCCCACCTGGCCTGACGAGGATTCAGTCTCTTGAGAGAATGTATGAACTCCCAAGTTCTTATGATCAGTGTAAATCGTGACCGGAATTGAAGAACCCTCTAGGAGGTGACGCCACTCTTCAAGAGCAAGTTTGACAGCCAGGAGTTCTCGATTTCCTACATCGTAATTCTGTTCTGCAGGAGAAAACTTTCTGGAGAAAAAGGCACAGGGGTGCAATTTCCCATCGGTAGAATGTCTCTGGGATAGGATAGCCCCTGCACCTACCTCAGATGCATCCACCTCAATGCAAAAGGGCAACTTAGGATCCGGATGACGGAGGACTGGGGCAGAAGAAAATGCGTCTTTTAGGGACTGAAAAGCTTCTACGGCAACTGGAGGCCAGGACCTGGGATTGCCCCCTTTTCGGATGAGAGTAAGGATAGGTGCAATGCGGGAAGAAAACCCCCTGATGAATTGCCGGTAGTAGTTGGCAAATCCGATGAACCTTTGTATAGCCTTGGTGCTCAAGGGAAGGGGCCATTCTTGGATTGCTGACACCTTAACGGGATCCATCTCGAAACCTTCCGGGGAGATGATATAACCCAAAAAAGGAATCTTAGACACTTCAAAGACACACTTCTCCAACTTGGCGAAGAGAGAGTACTTCTTTCACCTGGGAGCGGTGAGATTCGAGGTCTTTCTAGAAGATTAGGATGTCATCCAGGTACACGACCACAGACTTTCCCAAGAGATCCCGGAAAATGTCATTCACGAGCTCCTGAAAGACAGCGGGGGCATTACAGAGGCCAAAGGGCATCACGAGATATTCATAGTGCCCATCCCGAGTGTTGAATGCCGTTTTCCATTCATCCCCTTCACGGATGCGGATGAGGTTGTACGCCCCACGGAGATCTAACTTAGTGAAAATTTTAGCCCCTTTCAATTGGTCAAAGAGTTCAGCAATCAAAGGTAAGGGGTACCGGTTTTTAACAGTGATTTTATTAAGGCCCCGGTAGTCGATGCAAGGACGTAGGCCTCCATCCTTCTTTTCCACGAAGAAGAAACCTGCCCCGGCAGGAGAAGTAGAGGGATGGATAAACCCCCGCTGGAGATTTTCCTGAATATAATCTTTCATGGCAGAAGTCTCAGCCAGAGAAAGAGGATAGGTGCGACCCCTAGGGGGCATGGTTCCTGGCAGGAGATCGACAGGACAATCGTATGGTCGATGTGGAGGAAGGAATTCTGTGGATTTCTTACAGAATACATCAGAGAATTCCCTGTAGAAGGAGGGTAGAGTCTTCAGATCAGACATAGAGAAATTCACCCTCTGGAGGGGTTCAGCAGGAAGACAGTGCTGCTGGCAAAATGGGCTCCAACGGGAAATCTGTCCTGCGGACCAATCAATGGTGGGATTATGCAGGCGCAGCCAAGGGAGACCCAAAACAACAGGAACGGACGGGCAGGAAATAATAAGGAACGATAGTCTTTCTTTATGCAGCGTCCCAACCTGCACAGGCAATTCCCCTGTTGTTTTAGAGATAAATTCAGCCTCCAGGGGTCTGTCGTCAATGGCAGTGACTCGAAGCGGAGTAGAAAACGGAAATAAGGGAACTTCCATGTGTTTGGCGAAAAGAGCGTCCATGAAGTTCCCAGCAGCTCCAGAATCAATGAAAGCTGAGCCGACAATGGTCTTAGTGGCTAGGCGAATCTGTAAAGGAAGGAGAAACCTGTGAGTGTTCTCTTGAGACTTCGGAGTAGTGCCCCCTACATGAGTTACCCTAGATATACCTCGGGGAACAGAACTCGTGGGCTTCACCGGACAAGAGTTCGCAAAATGAGACTGTCCGCCACAATACAGACATAAGCCAGCCATTCGTCTACGGAGTCTTTCTTGTTCGGAGAGACAAGCCCTTCCAACCTGCATCGGTTCCTCTGGAGGAGAAGGAGAAGCTTGAGCAGCTGGAGTTTGCAAGAGAGGTCTCTGGAAGCGAGGTGCCAACAAGGGTTGAAATCGTTTACAACGCTCCCTCTCTACTTGATGCTCTCTGAGACGAGTGTCCACCTTAATGGATAGTGCAATCAAATCTTCCAGCAGATCAGGGAACTCCCTGGAGACAAGATCATCTTTAATGCGAATAGACAGACCTTGATAGGATACGGCCTTATAGGCATCGTCATTCCAGGAAGTTTCAGCCATCAAAGTTCTAAAGTCAATAGCATAGTCACTGACACTGCGGTTTCCCTGTCGGAGTTGCAGAAGACGAGAAGGGGCATTAGTGACCCGACCCGGGGCATCAAACACAGTACGAAATGCTTGAAGAAAAGCCTTGGCATCAAAAGTCAGTGGAGAATTCTTCTCCCAAAGAGATGTTGCCCACTCAAGCGGTTTGCCCACCAAACGAGACATCACATACCCCACCTTGGAACGTTCATTGGGGAAGTGTGAGGGTTTAAACTCGAACTGGATCTGGCACTGTGTAGCGAAACCTCTGCAGGCCTGTGGGTCCCCACTGAAGCGAGGAGGAGGCGGAATACGAGGCTCACCAGACGAGAAACCTGTGCTAGACGAGACGTCCGCCATGGGAGGATTTGCAGCCGCTTGGGAAGCAGGAGGCGCTGGAGGCACTCGGGAGAGAAGGGTATCGAGTGCCTGTCCTATGTGGTACTGCTGGGCTTCATATTCCTGCATGCGGGATGCCAGTCCGCGGAGCGCTCGTCCGACATCAGGCGTAGCTTCCTCAGTAGGATCCATGGCCCAAGTATAATGTCAGGGAGCCGGGAGCTCCCTCCAGGGAGGTAGTCAGGATCGAGGAGGAAGCCCTCTTGAGGGAGCAAGGTCGCGGTGTCCAAAGGGTTAATTCAAAGAGTAGTCAGGATCCAGGCAAGAGTTCACAGGCAGGCAGATAACAACAAAGTCCAAAGTCCAGGCAAAGGGTCAAAATAACAATCAGGAACAGGATATAGCTATAGAAGCTCACAGGGAACCCAGGATTCTCACAGGAAATGATTCCTATACTTGGGCGCCATTCTGGCGTCTTAGTAAGGCTTTTATATTTGAATTTGGTGCCATTCTGACGTCATCGGCGTCCTTGCGCCGACGTCGACGCGCTGACGTCATCGCGCCGGCGCCGCTACCCACGTGGCGGCCATGGGCGCCGCCATTTTGGGAGCGACGCCGGCAGGGAGGGACGCGCCGCCCGGAGCTCCAGGACCTGCTCCGGGCGGCGATCGTGACAGCCAGGAAATACAGTAGTGAGCATAAGACAGGTAACTCTGGGCAATCACTTACTATAGCCAGTCAAAGATACCAGTTTAAGGGGCACAAATTATTCATTAACGAAATCTCCAGAATAATAAAGAATAATTTCCAATAGTCAGTAAGCCCCTGTTATTATTTAGATACCAATATTTGGGGAAATTCTACTCTATGATGCTTATGTCACAACACATTTCATAGCTTCCAAGCTGTGTAGAAAGACTTGTAGAGTATTTTTTTTTCTCAACTTTTTTTATTTATTTTTTTGGAACTCCCTAATAGTGTTTTGGACCTCCTCCTGCTTTATAAGATTTATTATGACATGTAAATAACACGGTTTTGTAGCTTAATTTAGAGTACTTTCTGCCATGTTATACACATGTAGTAGGATACAGAGGAATAAATTACTTGAAATATTCATTCTGCTATTGTGGCCTTATCCTGAATAATGCAGTGAAAAGCCCATTGCATTTATACAAAACATTGTTGGGTTATTTCTTTATTTATGCATGTTGTATTTCAATGCATTGGACACAAAATTAATTTATTGCACATAATAATTTATTGTGGTTCCCCAACTAATAATTTCCATGACAAGGAAGCATTCCTTGTGCTTTTTTTTTTAGAATTGGATATATTGTTTTCTGAATGTAAAGGAACTTGGCAGTCTGCTATAATTCAATAAGTAATTAAAGCAAAGGCATGATGCTGCAAAAGGTTTAACTGTAATACACTTTTTACTATTTAGTTTTGTTTTCTTGCAAGACACCGTTGTTCAAATTAAAAATAAATAGAACTGTTTACCTGATTTTCTGCACAATAGTGTGAAGCGAATAATAAGGTTATTTATAATTAAATATTCTTAGAAATGCAAAAATGTATTTTTATATTTAATTGGTCATACACAATATGCAACTTATTTTCACAATTTATAGCAAGAAAATGATCTCAGTCTAGAATACAGGGGAAAATATTAACTGGATATTGCCCCATTGTCTATGCATTTGCAGCACACACAGGCTTAGGCTAGTATTAATGAAAATAAATTGGATCACCAATTGTGGTTGAACCTGCACAGTATTTATCTTGTTAAAAAATGAATATAATAAAAGACATCACAAACTAATCATGGACTCAAGACTTAAATAAATCTGCAGATTTGTTGGTAAAGTTGGGTTGTTTGTGTAACTGGTAAGAGAGGATAATAACAGTATGTGGAGCATGACCCATGCATCCGCCTATGCCCACTCCCTTACTAACCCAATAACGAGGTGACAATATCATTGTTGGAAATGATAGTGGCCACAGCTTTTTAAACTGTAACAGTGCATAACATTTATACAAAATCATTCATGACATCAAAATTTATAAATACAACAATTTCATATAAAACATACTTGCAAAATTTCCTGAGTAACAGACCAACATGTCTGCCTGAGCCCTTTGTCAGTCTACCCTTCCATAACCGTGCCAAGCCTGGGTATTCTCCAATGGCTAAAACCCACGCTCAGAGGATCCCTGCCGCCTATCTTGGGGGCTCCTTTAGCACCCATTTTACTCCATCTATCCCCCATGGTCACCCACCTTAGGGGTTAAACCATCCAGTTGACCTGATCTGGCATCCCAGAACAGGTCACCTCCCTGGCAGACTGACAATGACCCGCCACTGTATGAAGAGCTGGATCCCTTCAGCTCTGCATACACCGCAATGCCCTCCAAGCCAATTTAATGGCATCCTGCAAGTTGAAATTAAACATATCCAGCCCGAAGTCGTTCAAATGTACCCCGTCTGGAAGGAAAAAAATTAGTGTTAAACTCTAGCACCTTGTGCCTGACCACAATCCCCCCCGTTAGCCTGCACAAATTTCGAAACTGCCCTATTGGTCTTATCTCTGGCTCTGTTTATTGTTGTTGGGAATGTGCCCCCCTCCATTTAGCTCTAGGGATGATTTCTGACCAAATTATGTTAACTCCTGGAAAAAGAGACCACAACCCGAGACAGTCCCTCCGTATTTCCTTTATGAGGAACTTCATAGGGCACTGCCCTAAATCATTGCCCCAAATCATTGCCCCCTGCATGTAACAGAATAATGTCGGGCGGGCCAAACTGTTTTGCAGTTCACACCACTAAAGGCACCATCTCTTCCCACCTGAGCCCCCTTTTACTGACCCATCGCAATTGCACCTTTGTTGGATGAAAACCCAATTGGCTGTCCACCTGACGAACCGAAGCCCGTTGCTCAGCCCAGTTCATGTAAGAGTGTCCCAGCAGCCACACCTTGTAGGGAAAGAAACACAAATTACCACAAGTGATTCCCCAGCCCCCCGTTTTGCCCAATTCTGTTGGGCCTGACATACAACCTAAACCTAGTCGACTCCCACCTGCCAATCTTCTTGATAATCTCATCGCCCAAACCCCATCTCGCTGCTTCTGTGGCGGCCTCTATCCTGAATGAGTGACTCCCGTATTCTGCCAATGAAAGGTTCAACGCTCTTTTTAAAACAGCTATGAATTGAAATCTTGATAGGGCCTTACCATCCTGGTGGATCAAGAAAGTCCCCCCTTTTTTCGGGCCTCACCCCCATGTAATAGTCTAAACATTGTACTGGGCAGGCTCCCCCCTCCCCCATGGTGTGCAGTTCCGTTATAAAACCTGTCCTCCTCTTGTCCGTCTTTGATTCCCGTAATATTATCCTCACGCTCCTTTCGCACCTGCTTACATCCTCCTTCTGGAGCCCCCCTGATCCCCTCCGATTGGGGCTTACCAGTTCGGATATTCGAAAAGCCCCGAAAAAAGCCCATGAAAAGGCCAATCTGAAAAGCCAAAGTTCGAATGATGAGTGAGTGATGTTACCTAGGTGGTGGAAAATGCTTTCCAAAATTTCAAAGGTAATGGGCCTCCTAATGTCCATCAGATTCCTCCCCCTTTTAAACCCTTTTACTTCCTGTTTGTTTATGAACTCCTTCGTAAAATCAGGCCACCCCCGAAATTTAAACAAAAAGGCCAAAACTGCCAACTTCCTTTCCACCTTGCTGATGGAAATATTATTGCTAAAGTCCTTCACCAGCTGCCAAACCAGTAAGCCAAGCCTGTCCTCATTGTGCACTCATTCCATCATACCTGATGCACCAGCTCCCACAGATTGTCTGGGCATCGCTCTCCCTCCTGGTCCGCTGTGGGCGCCAGCCCCAGGAATCTGGTCCACTGGAAACGAGACAAAGCATCAGCAATTTCATTAACCTCCCCTGGAATATGCTTTGCCCTAAAGTTTATATTGAGTTGTAAGCAGCGCAAGACTAGCAGACGCAAGAGAACAATTACTGGTCTAGATGAGAAGTCAAATTATTGACTGCCGCCACACTCTATGTTGTCCGAACAGAACAAAACAGATTTGTTAGCTAAAAATTGCCCACATAGTTCCACTGCCACTATGATTGGGAACAATTCCAAGAAGGCCAGGTTAGTCATGATCTTTTTTGCCGCCCACTAGTGCGGCCATAGAGCCGCGCACGACCTTCCTTGAAAGTTTGCCCCGAAACCTACCGAACCCGCTGCATCTGTGAATAGTGTGATCTCGGAGTTCTCGACTGTGTCCCCCAACCAATAGACCTTTCCATTAAAGCGCTGGAGAAATGTGCTCCAGACCGCCAAATCCACTTTTTGTTCTGCATTCAACCTAATGAAACGGTGTGGTTGAGTCACACCCGCTGTTGCCAAGGCCAGACTTCTAGAAAAAACCTTCCCCATGGGAATGATTCTGCAGGCATAATTCAGTTTACCCAAAAGGGATTGAAGCTGTTTCAAGGTTACTTTTTTTGCACCCCTAGCATAGTCTATTTCATCCACCAACCCAGTCACATTATCCTCAGGTAGCCTGCATTCCGGCTTAAAAGTGTCAATCTCAATGCCTAAGAATTTTAGGCATGTTACTGGGCCTTCCGTTTTTTCTTGCGCTAGGGGGACCCCAAACTGCCCAGCAGTATCCTGCAGCGTTTGCAGGAGCACTGCGCATAAGCTAGACTGTGGTGGGCCTACACAGAGAAAGTCGACGAGATAATGTTTGACAGCCCCCACACCTGTTTTACTGCGTACGTCCCACTCCAGGAATGTGCTGAAGGCCTCAAAGTATACACAGAAATTTGAGCAGCCCATGGGGAGGCCCCTATCTACGTGGAAGTGACCCTTGAAATGCAAGCCAAACCTGTGTAAAGACTCCAAATGCACCGGCAATAGCCGGAACGCAGATTCGACGTCCACCTTGGCCATCAGCGCCCCCTTTCCTGCGTTTCTGGCTAGCTGCATGGCCTCGTCAAAGGAGGTGTATGCCACCCTCACTAGCCCCCTATCAATCTCATCATTGACCGAACCTCCTTTTGGGTAAGACAGGTGGTGTATAAGCCTTTACTTCCCCCGCCTCCTTTTTGGGCACCAATCCCAATGGGGACGTCCTCAGATTCTCCAAAGGGAGGTCCTTAAACGGGCCTGCCATCCGGCCCAATTTAACCTCCTTTTCCAGTTTCTGAAGCACCAATTCTGGGTTTTCCCAGGGCAGATCTCAAGTTCTTTTTACAAACCCCACTGTTCCCTGTTCCCCCTGGGATCCTGAACCCCTCTGAGAATCCAGAAATCAACAACTCTGCTTTGTCCCGGGCTGGGTATTTACTTAGCCATGGAAGCATCGCCTCTAGCCTCACTGGCGTCCGGCCCTATTCCAGACCATCTCTTAGACTCGTTCCCTGTTCCTTTTCCCTTCTTGAAGCACCTGCTAAGCGGGTGATTCCCTGCACAAAGTGAACATTCGTGCCGGAAGCGGCATGATGCTCCCCAATTGCACTGACTGTCATTGAACAGCCAGCACGCTCCTTTTTTGGTTGCTCCAGCCGGGCTGGAAGGTTGCCCGCTGGAGGTGTCAGGAAAGGGCTGCACTCCTGAAGTTCCTTGTGCGCCATAACCCTGATACCCCTTGCTATTCATTAGCCTCATCCATAGCCCAATGTCCCTATGGTCCCAGCACAAATCTGGTCTTACCGACATCCTCTGGCGGAATTACTCGCCGTACCTGAGCCAGGCATAACCCCCATAAACCCTGTGTGCCTCCCATATGGTGTCCAGATAACAAAACAAGGCTGAGCAATGTTCTGGGTGCCTCTCTCCCACTATGCTGGCCAATATCGAGAATACTTGCAACCAGTTCCCAAATGTCCTAGGTTTCAGCCTAAATCTTCTCCTGTCCTCCTGTCATCCTCTTCCTTTCTATGCTCTTTGTCAATATTGAACCACTCGAGAGGGAGCAGAGTGAAAATGTCCACGTATTCGCGCTTCCATACTTTTTCCCGTACCTCTGGTTTTAGGTGTGCCCCCAATGGACCCTCAAAACAGATGTATGCGTGACCCTTGGACGCGTCCGACATTGGTACTGGCCGTTCCCCTGTTTTATCTTTGCTTCCTTCTGCCATCAATGTCTCTGTCGGTGCCCCTGTAGGGGTCACAGGATTGTTAACCCCAGTGCTCACTGTTTTTTCCTTTCCTTCCCACTGCCCCAGCAGCTGGCGCAGGCCTGCCATGAACCCTGCCACTGAGTCCCCCTTTGTTTGTGTGCTTACTGGAGCGCAAGAGGTGGCACTAGCTGCCGCTTGTGTTAGTTCTGGAATCGTACCTTGTCTTGTGGCACTGCTGTGCTGAGTCCCAGATGTGCTGTCTGCGGCATTGTGCTGGGCACTCCCTAGATGCTGGCATGTTCCTCCATCTTCTCGCCAGTTGCCTCCTGTGATCTGTTGGGAAACAAGTGGTGGGGGGATGCTCTGGCCTCTACCACACCCTCTCCCGCCACCGCGGAGCTGGTGATCCCTGCCCGGGTTCCCCCTGCAGCTAACCCAGGGGCCCAAACTTGGTGCCCCGCAAACTCTCCCCTCTCATTCACCATTGGGGGCAGCTGTTGTGCTGGTGGCCCTTGGCTGTGCCCAACCGCATGATCTGCAGTCTCAGGAAGGGCTCCCCCCGCCTCCCTACATTCACTGTCCCGGCAAACACTGCTCGTGGCCGCAGCTTCCCCCTGATAATCCCCCCTTTGTCCCCCATGTCCAAAATCTCCCCCTTCTGCAGCCTGTAGGGATTGCTGCCCCTGATTGTGGCCCCTTGGCCTTTGTTCTTTTTCCCTCCAACTGCTATTCCAGCTGCTACCCCCCTTCCTTTGTTTATCTTAACAGCCTATCTCCCGCTAGCAATGCTGAGCTGGGTCATGCAGCCCCTCCTCCCATTAGGTTGCTATGGGGCTCTCAGGAATAGAAAAATATTTTCATTATTCTCTTTTTAAATTTTTTTCCTTTTTCTCTTATTTTAATTACGTTTCAGAAACTTTGTATCTTTTTCTGGTGTCAGTGAAAGTTCAAAGAGAAAGTTGTGACATTTCAGGTAGAATACTGGGAATGTGGGCTGAGCTGTTAAAATCAGCACTGTCCCACAGAAAACGGGACAGTTGGGAGGGTCATTGGTTCAAGGTCCTGGCTCATAGCTCAGGTAGTTCATCTTCACCACCTCATCATCAGGCAGCTGTTCAAGGGAAAGTATGACCCTCCGAAGTGCTGAGGCTACCACAAGCATAGGAGCTACATTTTGCTCCAAACTCTCTTTCAAACTCAAATTACATCAGGTGAGCGTTTTTATTGTTTCCCTAGTTTCTTTTTCAGTATTCTATGCAGTATTTAATCACTTCCTGAAGCAAACATTATCCAGGATTTTTCTTCTATTTATTTCATTAAGACATGACATCATACTTTAAGTTTGTATTTTCCTTTTGAACAAGACCCTCTGAATATAAAGCATTTGATATGCAAATAAAGTATTGTCCAACAACCAATGATAGATCATTCCAAAGTGCGCATCATCAGTGTGTCAGTGATCCTGCAAAAAATATGTGAAAAAAATATTCTAGCTTCATAAAAAATAATACATCATAAAACATTGAAGTATATAAATATACAAAGATAAAATACATTCGTAGAAAAAATACATTCATAGAAAAATTAAGTTACCAAGTGCATTCTAGTGAACCAAAAATAAGTGAATTAACACTTCTTAACCTAAACGCAGGGAAAGCAAGATATAGAAGGGAACAATATAGCATTCATCTGGAAGAAAATAAAGCCAAAGTAAATATTATAAAAAACAAGCCATATTAAATTCCTCATTTAGACCCTTAGGGTGTCTAGCCTGTAAGAGCCATATCCAATAACACTCACTTTGGAGCAACACCCTCTTTAAATCTTGGCCCTGTTTTACTACCACTTTTTCTAAAATTTGCCACCTCAACTGTGACACCTTGTGCTTCTCCTGAAACACTATTAACAGGTTTAAAATTTCGTATCACGGATTTATGTTCGTTAAGGCGCACTTTGATAGATCGTGAAGTCTGGCCAATGTAGGCCATTCCGCATGGGCACTTGAATGACATTGCAGCTGTCACATGTAGCAAAACATCTGATACTATGCTTAGAGCCAAGTGTAGGAAGCATAACGCAATCCCCGGGTATTATACCACTGCAATGTCCACATCTCCTACAAGGAAACATGCCCTTAGTATTAGTAGAAAGATGCAGATCCTTGCTGGGTAAATCTTTATGTTTAATGAGATCTCCTATATTTCTCCCACGCCTATAGGAGAATAGAGGTGGTAACTGAAATAAATGGCCAACTTTAGGGTCAGATTTAAGGATATCCCAGTACTTCAGAACAATCCTCTTACACATTTTTGAATTAGAGTCAAAAGAGGTAATAAATGGTATACATGTCTTTTTAAGTACACTAGTGGGTTTCTTTTTAAGAGTATCTTTATGTGGCAATTTCTCAATTTCCTCCTTTGCTGCCAAAAGGTCCTTTTTATCATAGCCTTTCTCAGAAAACTTCTGCAAGATCCTGTCAGATTCAGAATCAAACAAGTTGTCATTAGATTAAATACGCCTGACCCTTAAAAGTTGACTCCTAGGGAGCCCTTTTAGTAATCCAGGAGGATGAAAGCTAGTCGATCTTACCAAATTGTTCTTATCAGTGGGCTTAGTGTACACAGACGTTGTAAAGGTATTGTCCTTGAACAATACATTTACATCAAGGAAATGCAGCTCACTGGAATTATATTCAAGAGTGAACTTAATAGTGCTGTTAACATTATTTAAATATGCTAGAAAATCATGTAGATATTCCAAAAACCCAGTCCAGATGAAAAAGGTATCATCCACATACCTCATATATGAATGAATGTACTTCGCAAATTCCAAATTAGCAAACATAAATGTTTTTTCAAAAAAAAAAAATCCATAAAAATGTTGGCATATGCTGGAGCCATGTTGGCTCCCATGGCACAGCCTTGTAATTGCAAGTAGAATTCATTTTTAAATTGGAAATAGTTTTTGCAAAGTACACACTCCAATAATGAGCATATGAAATTAAACGTGTGTCGGTAGCGATCCTTGGGACAAATAAGTCCGAACACACTCAATCCCTTCGTCATGGGGTATGAATGTGAACAAGTCTTTCACATCCAATGAACAGAGGATACTTTTGTGCACCAGGTATCGTTTCATTAATTCACAAAGGTTGTGCGGGAGCCAAAGTTGAACTACATAAAGTTGATAAGCCACCATACCACATCAAGGTAAACTCCATACGGTGGTCCCTAACTTGTTTACCTCTGGTCATAGTATAAAAAGTCTTTTACTTCTCTGCATAGTAGCATTACTTGTAGTCAGTGTCTCTTGAACCTTGGTTTCAGTCTGAGGGCTAAATCCTCCCCCGCCAGTATGCAGCTTTTAAGAGAGAGAGAGATTGCCCAAACCATTTTTTAAAAGCATAGAACCACCATTAGTTTAGCTACAATATACAAAAAGGGGGCTTATCAACTTTATGATCATAACTTTGTAATTAAAAACCCCTGTTTTTGTGAACACATGCACTTGCTTTCATACTGAATTACTTATAAGACGGGTCCAGGGAATGTGCATTGATTAATTGGCCAAATCAGTAATACAAGTATTAATAGGTAAAGTCGTGGTGATTAGAAAAGACAATTAGTTGAGCAAATTAAAAAAAAAAAAAAATCTTGACTTTCTCTGTAGGCCTTAGTCATGTATTGAGTCAAGTATAGAAGTATTGTTTTGTTATTTAGTGGTCTATATTCCACAATCAAAATACACCAGTGCTGGTTGTATATATTTTATATGATACTGCCTGAGGAAGTATTGGAACATTCACTGATGCAGGATGATAAGCAGAGTGTTGGGGAGTTGCCTCTCTAATATACGGTTTCAGCGAAGGTTGAATAGTTACAGTATACACTTATGTTCACAGAAGTATGTCACTGTGAATTTGGATTCTACATGCACTGTTTTTAACACATGTAGGGATCCATAGGGATAATTCCCCTATGGTCCTTAAAGTACCACATGGTGGGAAATCCCTGCCTGGCCAGATACGGGTTGGACCTAGATTGACGGGAGGGAGAGTGTGCCCTTGTCCCTGTGCGGTGTGTTCTGGCAGATACTGGAAGTGGCCAGAAGGTGTTGCTGCTGCGCAACTGCTTCATATAGCTTAGTTGTCATGTGCTCACAGTCATTGTTAATTTTCAGAAAGGTTCTGTCTTAAAGGACCAGTAACATCAAAATTTTTTTTTACAAAATTCGTTAGTATACAACGAAAAATAAACACCAAGACAAATTAAACTTTTAAATTGCAAAGCCTTTATTAAAAAATAACTTACCGAAACTCCACTTCCTGTCCTCTTCAGAAAGGGCAACCATCCTTCCTGCAGTGATTGATTTCTCCTCCCTGGCTATTCTCCTACTCAGTCCATGTCTCCCAGCACTCAGCGCTATGCTCAAGGTAGAGAGTCGGGACAGCAGCAGCAGCATGTCCAGCAGCAGCCCCCACAGCATCCCATCCAACAGGTCCACGAGTCTGGAGGCTGCACGCTGCTGCAGGAGAAGGCAAGGATTCAGGAAAGGAATCCTCCGCTGCGATTGCGGCGGCAGCGGCTACACGGGCAAGTGACTTGAGAAGGGGAAGAGGAGCCGCCGGCACATTCACTTGCTGTATCCTTGATTGCGGCGCTGGAGGAGGCGGCTACACGGCAAGTGACCTGAGAAGCTGAAGGGGGAGAGGAGCCACCGGCACATTCACTTGCTTTATCCTTGATTGCGTCGGCTGGAGGATGCGGCTACACGGAACCTCCCCTTTGAATGAATAAACGAGACAACTGCCGATCGCCATTTGCCAAACGACAGAGGGAGGGAAGCGGCTGTAGTAAGCCGCCCTGAAGTAACTCTGCTCTCTGCGGCGGAGGCAGCAGCGGGCCCTGTTGGATGGGATTCTGTGGGGGCTGCCGCTGGACATGCTGCTGCTGCTGTCGCCTCAGTCACAGCGGAGGATTCCTTTCCTGAATGGCGATCGGCGATGGCAAATGGCGATCGGCAGTTGTCTCGTTTATTCATTCACAGAGGAGGTTCCGTGTAGCCGCATCCTCCAGCCGCCGCAATCAAGGATAAAGCAAGTGAATGTGCTGGCGGCTCCTCTCCCCCTTCAGCTTCTCAGGTCACTTGCCATGTAGCCGCCTCCTCCAGCGCCGCAATCAAGGATACAGCAAGTGAATGTGCCGGCGGCTCCTCTGCCCCTTCTCAAGTCACTTGCCCGTGTAGCCGCTGCCGCCGCAATCGCAGCGGAGGATTCCTTTCCTGAATCCTTACCTTCTCCTGCAGCAGCGTGCAGCCTCCAGACTCGTGGACCTGTTGGATGGGATGCTGTGGGGGCTGCTGCTGGACATGCTGCTGCTGCTGTCCCGACTCTCTACCTTGAGCACAGCGCTGAGTGCTGGGAGACATGGACTGAGTAGGAGAATAGCCAGGGAGGAAAAATCAATCACTGCAGGAAGGATGGTAGCCCTTTCGCCGTTTCTGAAGAGGACAGGAAGTGGAGTTTCGGTAAGTTATTTCTTAATAAAGGCTTTGCAATTTAAAAGTTTAATTTGTCTTGGTGTTTATTTTTCGTTGTATACTAACGAATTTTGTAAAAAAAAATTTTGATGTTACTGGTCCTTTAAAGAATTGATGTCCAATGAGAACATTATAGTTAAGTCAATAGACACTGGTGTACTGGTGGTTTTGAATAAAAACTATGATATTAATACAATCCTTGTAGATGCTGTAGCAAGCAATGCAAATAAGATCTTTAGCTGTATGAGCTGTATTAAAAGGGGCAAAGATTAACGGGAGGAGGGGGTCATTACACTTTACAGAGCATTGGTAAGGCCCCATCTAGAAAATGCCGTACAGTTTTGGTCCCCATCACTCAAACAGGACATTATTTTATTTGAGAGGGTACAGAGAAGGGCAACTAAGCCGGATAAAAGGTATGGAAAATCTTAGCTATGAGGAAAGACTGGCCAAATTGGGGATGTTCACTCTGAAGAAGAGGAGCTTAATGGGTGATATGATAACTATGTATAAATATATAAGGGGATCATATAATAATCTCTCTAATGCTTTATTTACCAGGAGGTCTTTCCATCTGACACAAGCTCACCCATTCCGTTTAGAAGAATAGAGGTTCAGTGAGAGCTGTGAAGATGTGGAATTCTCTCCCTGGACCAGTTGTACTGGCTGATACATAAGATAGCTTTAAGAAGGGTTTGGGTTAGCAAGTGAAGGAATACTGAAGATAACATAGTACAAGTTGATCCAGGGACTAGTCCGATTGCCATTTTGGAGTCAGGAAGGCATTTTTCCCCCTCTGAGGCAAATTGGAGAGGCTTCAGGTGTGCCTTCCTCTGGATCAACTGGCAGATAGGCAGGTTAAAAAAAAAGTAAAAAGGTTGAACTTGATGGACATGTCTTTTTTCAACCTAACTTACTATGATACTATGTAATACAGTAGTGTGTAATGGACAGAGTCTATAGAGCCAAGGATGAGGTGGCCATTGATGAGGATTTAAGCAGCTTTTAAAAGATAACCCCATAACCCCCTTCTTTAAATACATAAAAAAAAACTTTGTGATCCACCAGGTACACTCTTTTTGTGGGTACAGATTCAGAGTTAAGCCCTTTGCAGATTTTTCTTGATAAAATACTTCTGACATGTTTATCATAAAATATCAAATACATTTCCCAGCCAGCTAGAAATGTCATTAATAATGAAAGCACTGATTGAGAAATCTCAACAACAATTGCCTGTACTCCTAGATTATGGCCACTTAACTAACATTTCATTACCTGCACATAAAGGCTGGTAGAAGTATAGTTCTTGATTGTGATGCTATCTTATAAATGATTCAACTACAGCTAAGGTATTTAAGGATTCTTTATGACATAGTGTATATTGCTGGTGTGTGGCTAGGCTAGGCTAGGCTAGTACCAGCACCTCTGTTTTTTTCAAATTCAGTAACCCCCCCCCCCAAGTCATAGAATACAAAGATAGTTAGGGTCGCTAACACTCTAGGCCTTCAAAAGCAGTTGTGCTTAAATCCTGCTATTAGCAGTCTTTAACTGCTGTTATGTCAGAATCCACCTGTTATCCAATGTCTCTTACTGTGAAAGTATGGCAAGGCTATTTTTTTTTACATGTAAGAGCATTTGCTAATATCATTTTTATTATATTATTTAGCATTGCTGCTAGAATGGCCAGTTATATACAATTCAGATAAAGTATTTCTTGTTGGATGTCTTATGTAAACCTTGCTTTGTGACTCTTGAGCTGAATGCCCTCATAATCACCCTTGCTCACTTTTTATATATTTTTATTGTCCACCATCCTTTTTTTGCCCTGTTAATATTACTTTTTGTAATTGATGTCTTTTTTTTTCCTGTTCTGTGCCTTGGCACAAACCTTTAGAAACTGCATAACAATAAGAAACAAAACAAAATGTAGAGGTAGAGTAATAAATCAGGGTTTACTGAATGCTGCCATCTTTCATTGATAGTTATGCAAAGCAAAAGTAAGTCTTCACTGTTCAAATCAGTAAAACACAAAATTATGTAGGGAAAAAGAAAACTCAAGAAATAAATCAGAACACCTTAATTAAAAATAATAGTAAAAGTCACTTTATGCACTGTTGTGTGGGAGAAGGGAAAAGCTCATTAGAATCTCTGTAAATGATAGCAGAACATCTACAGTTAATTAAACCATTTGTTCTGTGTTCGAACTGTAAAACATTCGGAGGAGGGCAATCTAATTATTTCATCTTTGTTCTTTTTTTCCCTTAAATTTCTGCCTGGAACTATCCTCCACTTATGTTGTGGTTTAAACAGTGATTTATACATAGGGAACAGTTTGTTTGCATTGCTTATTCTTTTTAATGCATGCTAGCATTTTAATATCCTGGACAGCCACTGTGTTCTACATGCAATTTTTTATGCACTATTGCTCAAGCTTACATTCCATTGCATGACATGACAGTTAACATGTATTTACTTTTCGGGCCTCTATCAGCTCCTGTGTACACTATGCACCATGTTGGGTTTTTTAATAACCATCATTGTGTCTACTGAGGCTTGAGCATCACTCTCAATCTTTTATTTGATCTCTGTTCAATTTATAGGTCCCAGTTGCTTTAAAGTAATCAAGGCAGCCTTCATATGGCGTTGTATGATTTAGATCATGTTAGCTTAGCATGGTGTCATTTTAAGAAATTCTACTTTTGCAGATTATGCCTGGCATGTTTGATTTGATGACCTTTGCTTCTAGGCATATCATACAAGAAAAATCGAGCTTCAGACTGTGACCCTTAAAGAACTAGGGTGCAGCCCTTCGATCAAATGCCAGCCCGTTCAGGTGATGGTAATTAGACTACTGACCATAATTAAAATTAAAACTTAACCTTTAATGAGCTAAAGTAAAAAATACAACCGAACTTGGGCCATGCCCTTACATAACAAACACGCATGACAACCCACTCCCTGCCTTTCAATTGAGCAGTGCAGGAAAATTACCTTAAAATAGATACACTTAATTAAAAGCCACAATGTAGGTGGAGATGATGGGGTTGACGGTGCCAAGCATATCAATCAGTTAAACTAGTTCATATCACTCAAGTGCTGCTGTTATTAGCCCCCACCCTTCTCCAGTTCATTATTCCCACAACACCAATTCTACCTAGCTACGTTGGGACACGTTTCGCCGTTCATGACGGCTTTGTCAGGGGCATAGGTTTCGTGCGCGTCTCGTTATGCCAATATCCTGCTGGTACAGTGAAAACCCGTGTCTCACACCACTCTGCCAGGAGTCTCACATCCTTGTAGGATGTCTCATCATTATGGGCCTAATTACCAAAAATTATTAGAAGGCCTACAGGGAGTAGTTGAGTCTCCTGGCAGAGTGGAGAGAGTCACCCTCGGTGCTAACCTCAATTAGACAGAGCACACAGCAGTTGTCATCAAAAAGATAAACCAGTGCCTTCACTTCTCTGGCGTCTGAGAAATCCCTGATGTCCACCACAGTCCTGACCAGTTTCTACAGGTGCATGGTGGTGTTCACAGGCTGTATTACATCTTGGTACGGCATCTGTTCCACACAAGAAAATAAAGCCCTGCAAAGTGTGGTGAAAACAGCTCAGAAGATCATCAGCACACCACTTCCAGCAAATCAGGACATTTACACCATGCAATGTCTCTGAAACACAGAGCGCATCATGAAGGAATCTAGTCATCCTGCACTGCCACTTTTCTCTTTCCTGCCCTCTGGCAGGAGACTCAGGTAATCCGCACATGCACTGCTAGATTCTGGGATAGTTTTTACTAGTGATGAGCAAATTTTTTCGCAAGCCATGGATTCGTGGTGAAATTGCACATTTCACCATCTGCAAATTTTTTAACAAAAAATTGCCATGGAAAAGAAAGTCCCCATGACAAAAAAGTTGCCAAAAGAAAAAAGGCCAAGTGACTTTAATGCATTTGGAGCAAAAAAAATTGTTGCGCATACATTTTTTTCCATCGTCTGTCGATTTCAATGTGGATTTTTCGGCGGAACGAAAGAGGACAAATTCACTCATCATTCGTTTTTACCCTAGTGCTGTCAGAATGTTTTACACACATGATATGTAGAGCCGGTTTATAATGTGCAATAATAAATGCAGTATATAATAAATAATAATAAAAAATAAAATGCAGTATAATGTGCAATATGCTTAGCAGTGATTTTAGCACACTTATGTGCAATATTGCTTATATGTACTGCAAATGCTAAAGACTGTTAAACACTACATTTCACACTAGCACTTTATGGTTATGATCATTTTATAATAGTACATGTTAACTAGAGTAGATAGGACTTTTTGTAACTTTACTGTATTTAGAAGAAGGTAGACCTTTTTGTTACTCTATTGTATAAAGCTAGAGTAACACATTTTTATTGTATTGTAATGTTACACTGAGTGTTAATTGTCTAGTCTGTGAAGAAGGCATAAAATACAATACAATAAAAGTTTGAATCTTGAATCCTTGAATTCTTCCATTGGGATTATAGTTCTCCTAGAAAGTCGAGCCACAGCAATATCTACCTTTGGGGGGTCTTAAAATTTTCAGAAATTGGAAAAAGTGTCTTGAATTGTTTATTTATTAATGGTAGTTTATTCGGATTTCTCCACTCAAATTCAATAAGGTTCTTTATCACTGGATTCAGAGGAAAAGACCTAGGTTTCTTCCATGACTAGCCCTTCTCTGGCTCAAGTTTAGAACTTTTCCCTTCCTGATCCTCAATTGCCCCATTAACAGCTTAAAGGGGAACTCCAGCTTCCAATCCAAAATTTGATAAAGAGTCCCACATAGCACAGAAACCCCTAATATACCCATCACAGTTCCCTGTTTCTTCAGACAGTATGAATAAATGCCATTCTCTATGCTTTAATCCAGCTGTTTAACAGTTCTTCTCTTTCTGCATCATTTGAAATTCTGGCAGGGAAGGAGGGACTAAACACTGATGTTACAAATTGTAACAACTTCTCCACAGCTTACAGACAGCATGCAGGAACTACATAACCCACAATGCATTGCACCGTTCCATATTGAAATCATGTCTGCAGAGAATTGTGGGGTTTGGAGGATACAGGCTAAGGACAGATGGCTGCTGATAAAAAGTAACAGTAGTCAGCTAGCTCAGCAAAGTAGTCAGACAGATCAGCCAGAGAGCAGGGGGCTAGGCTTAAAGAATTGTTCCACACCATTAAAAATCTTGAACTTCTGCATATTTTTTAATGGATGTATATTGCATAGTTGCTTGAAATTCTGTTTACTTTCCAAAAAGCTAAAGTTATGTTTTTGTGGAGTTCCCCTTTAATCAAACACAGCCATATCGACTTCATCATCTGAAGAGGAATGTACATCAACTATCACAGTTAATTCTGTTTTATCCACAGATATAGGTGATCTTCCTGTCAGATTATCAGATTTCTGGGAGATGAAATCCCTAAACTCAGGATTTTTGAAGCATTCTTTAAACCAATTTATTGTGGTATCAGATGGATGAGAAGGTTGGTCAGCTTTATTAAGACATGCTTGGCAATGACCTCTCTCATAATTATCTGGGAGAAGGGGCATCACATTCTTTACAAACCAGGTGTCTAGTCTACCAAATGGGAGAGGAACTATCAGCCCTCCCATCTACAGGGACACCCAAGTCAGTCTGGCTTCCAACCTGTCCTAAGCTCACTACATAGCCCAATGAAGAATAAAGAATGGAAAAAGGTCCCACTCTTCTAAACATTGGACAGTAAAAAACAGAAGGGGGTGGGTTTCTTATCACCTCAATACAGGGCTGTGCAATATGTTGGCACTAAATAAAAACATGATTCCTACTGTCTTAATTAGGGGGAAGTTAGGGAATTCCATCATGTGCCGCTATTGGACGTTAAGAAAATTTAGAATTTCGCCAATATTCCCACTGATTTTTACATGAATTCACCAGTATTTAGATGCCAGATTTGTTGTTTTGTCATGCTATCATAGGGCAAGAGGGAGATAAGACATGACTAGTGATGGGCGAATTTATTCGCCAGGCGCGAATTCGCGGCGAATTTGCGCGATTCGCGGCAGGCGAATAAATTCGCGAAACGCCCGCGAAAATTCGCCGGCGTCAAATTTTTTTTTCGAAAAAACGGACGCCGGCGTCAAAAACGGGCGGCGGCGTCAAAAACGGGCGGCGGCGTCAAAAACGAGACGCCGGCGCCGTTTCGCGAATTTTTCGCCGTTTCGCGCGAAATTCGCGAATTTTTCGGCGAAGCGAAACGGCGCAAATTCGCCCATCACTAGACATGACAGATAGAGCCATTTCTGATGACTTGCTAAGCTATGTGGCCCAAGCTTTAACATTTACAAAAGTTCATTAAACTTCAGGTTGAGGCAAGGTGCTTGTAATATATGATTGGAAGAAAAAGGGAGCAGTTAAATTCAAGGAATTCAAATTCATATTTTATAGAATAATGCATATAAAGTAGCAATAAAATACTGTAAAGTCATGCAAAGTATTCTTATTAACACCCACAATCTGACCTGCTCTATTATAGCTGTTGAGAATACCTGTACAATCAGAATGATTGATTTGCTGTAATTCAAGAGAAGTATTTCTATTGAATTTTGTATCCAATTTAAGCTGAGGTGTTCAAGTGAAATATTTTAATTTCATGAATAATCCATATTTAATTGATAATACCAAGTTGTAGCTGGGTTCATTTTTTATCCTTTCACTTTGCGTCTGCTATTATTGCCTTTCTATTCATTTAAAATGATGATTAATAAATACGTTTGATAGTTCTACTTGATTTAACTGATCTGCATCATTTGTTTAGCAGCAATAGGCTGCACCTGATAGACTTTGATTGATGAGCCTAATGCTGGATGTCAGATCTTTGCAACTTCACATCAAGTGCTTTTTTTAATTAGTCTTTGGGGCATATCTATAAAGCAGTGAATAAAAAAGTGGAACTAAATAATATACAGGTATGGGACCTGTTATCCAGAATGCTTGGGACCTGGGGTTCTCTGGATAGTGGATATTACCGTAATTTTTATCTTTGTACCTTAAGTCTACTAGAAAATCATGTAAACATTAAATAAAACCTATAAACTGATTTTACTTCCAATAATGATTAACATATTAGTTGGTATAAAGTACAAGGTACTGTTTAACTTTTAACGGAAATCATTATATAATATGTAAAAGGAAATCATTTATAAAAATTTGGATTATTAGGATAAAATGGAGTCTTTATGGGAGATTGTTTTCCGGATAATGGATCCCACACCTGTATATTAATATTTTAATATAGATGTTTTCTGTATCTGAGCAGTGTATTATTTATGATAGGCCTAGGTTTAGTGATTGGCGAATTTATTCGCCAGGCGCAAATTCGATGCGAATTCCCGCGATTTGCCGGCATCAAAAAAAAAAAAAAGGACATTGGCGTCAAAAACAGACGCTGACGCAGTTTCGAAAGTTTTTTGCCAGCAAACAAACCGACGCCGGTGTCACAAACGAGACGCCGGTGCAGTTTCGCAAATTTTTCGCCGTTTCGCAAATTTAGCTGGAAATTTGCTAATTTTTCAGCTAAGCGAAACGTCCCAAATTCGCCCATCACTACCTAGGTTGTCTCTAAGAATACTCAGTTTATGTTGGGCACATTAGAATGTGCACAAGGCAAAGAGTGATTGGAAATCCTAGATAACCCAGCGGGCCTTGGTCCTGTTGGGTTTCACTGGCCCGAGCGTGTTGGAAGGGTGTACCGCATAGCAGAGGTGGAGTCTGAAATGCGCCAGACAAGAATCAGTAACGATACTCACGCTGGTGGCAGTGATAAGCATCGGGGGGCAACAGGGTGGTGAGCCCTTAGCTGGGGGGTGGCGTTGCAGTGTGACGGAAGCGGCCAGAGTGGTTGACCCTTAGCTTGGCATTTTCCAGGGGCCCCCGTCTCCCTCAGTTCAACACTGCAATCATTTCTGAACAGCGTGCTATGTTTATATGTATATCATAGATATGAACTTGTGAAATATCAAAAATATGAAAAGTTTGTTAATAGAATGCACCCAGATACTGAATCTTCACGCTCAGCAAGAAAGAAAGAAAATAATAACTGCATGTATTTGTCAGTTGTTCTATCTTCTTATTCACATTCTCTTATTTATAGATGTTGATCTGCACTGTCAGACTGTCCAATAATCTGTAATATATCAATACCGTCTGCCATGCTGCAGCCCTGGTGCATGATTAGCAATATTCTGAATTCCTTGCTCAGTAGAATTAAAAGATTTTTCTCATACATTAAGAAGAAGTAATGGCAAAAAAAGTATTCAGACATGCTGTCTAAGATGACATTTGCTCAGATAGAACAAACTGTCTGCAGAAGTAATGTAAACACAAAAATATTCACCTGTTGTGTAGGTTATGTGGGTAGTTGTATACACTATTTATAGTTTACAGTGCTCAATGCCTCCTTCTTTATCTTGTTATATTGACTAACCTGTAGTATCATTTTAATATAAAGAGAGGAGGTGCAAGGACTTAAAAAACGATAAGAAACGAAATTGATTTCAAGTTACCAAAACTGCAGTTAGAGATAATTGTGAGAAACTTCCACAAGAAATGTATTTATCGTAACATAATATAGACATATATAATACACAAAAGCCATGAATAATATCTTGTAAATTATATCCCTATAAACAGAGAGTTCTGATGTCATCAATTATAAACGATGAGTTCTGATGTCATTTCTGTCACATGACTCACTGAAACTTGTGTATTATAATAAATAACGTACCCCCAGGTGCAAAATATGAGGATATTTGAAAGTTACCTCGGAGTTCCATGACCTGTATAAAAACACTCGGCCTTCGGCCTCGTGTTTTTATATGGTCACGGAACTCCTCGGTAACTTATAATATCCTTATATTTTACAAGAGGGGGTACTTTATTTACTATATAATTGATATCGTGCATACACTCAAAAAGAGTTTTATATCAATAACAGACAGGCTGTCCTGGCCCCCACACCAAGGGATAATGCCAATAGTGTCACATGCATGAGCAATGATGGATACTATCAACACGATTAAGTAAAATATGCAATATTTTTTCATCCCTCCTGTATAGCATATAGCATAATGGTAATGGATATATAGGTCAATGTCTTGAATTATATTACATTAAAATAAACCTAAGTGAGGCTCTTCACAAATGCTGTGTATCAGCTGCACCTCAATTAAATTAATTGTTCACTGTTAGGGCCACTGTGTATATAAATAAATATAAATGCATATTGTCCTGCATTCAACCGAAGCACAATTCCATTTCAAAAATATCCAGTTTTACTGATAGCAGTGAATGTAATGTAACTGTTTTTAAAATACTAAGGCATAAGTTCTTAGTAAAAGAGTCCCCTGCTCTTTCCACACTTTTTGAGCCCTGGTAACAGGGTTCTCAATATGTGTATATTTATTGCCCAATGCTCATTATTTAGATAACACAAAAGGACTGATCTTAGCCAATCATTTGTGCAGTCCTGCATCTGCCACACATACAGTAGTATAGCACTTGTCCCAGACACACACATGCACATCAAAGGCTGTAATTGCTTGGTAAGGGCACATCGACCATTTAATGTAATTACCAATATAAGTCTTTATAAAAGCCACATGTGTTTCCATGGACCTGCTCTATCCATTAACCAAGCCTGGTACTCTAATCTAGAAATTTAATTAACACCTTGCGCAAATGCAACCAGCGGATGCGCAAATACACGGAGGATTCTGCCCCAAAAGAAAATCAGTCAATACAATTGGTATGCCCTATATTAAATAATATCCCACCAGCCGAATGTTTTCCCCAGGATAGATTACTTGTAATTTAAAGTGTCCCGTAGATATCTTCTATATGTGTTATAGGAGGCAGGTAGGCTGTAGTCTGTTCTTCTTTCAGACGCACCGAAAAACGTCTGTACTTCACCTCAAATAAAGATATAAAGGGAGAGAGAGACCAATGTGTACTACTATATACTTTTAACACCGGGGCCCTGCTCGATTTTTACTTACAGGATCTCTGGTGTCTCATCGCATGTAGTTATATAGCTGGCTACGATGTTCTTTTTTTTTTTTTTTTTTATTTATTTAGACAAATTTTTACAAAAATAGTACAGTACCACAGATATAAATAGATAAAGAAAAAAATGAAAAAGAAAAATAGGATAGAATAGAATAAGAATATATAGGACCCCAGCTATCTCACAACTAATTACATCTGACATCCACTCTCCTCACCCACAGGCCATCTCCCGAACCTTCAGGGTTGCATAGACCAGTTACTACCTTTATTACTTCGGCTAACTCACTTGCCCCCTCCCCGGGACATTCCTGTCTATACTCCAAAGGATCCTCCCTTTATTCCTATTTCAGACTGAAATCCCTTTTAACTCGATTTATTTATAAACTTAACCCATGGTTCCCAAATATCCCAGTATATAGCACTCTTGTTATGAATAATATGTGTTATTTCTTCCATTTTTCTGGTGTGCTCTACTGCCTGCTGCCATTCCATGCTACTTGGTGGAACCTTCTTCTTCCAATATCTTGGGATTATTGACCTAGCCGCATCCAGCAAGTGTAAGGTAAGTGGGTCCCTTAATAAACCCTTTTTATCGGTATCTAGACTTAGCAAAATCAAGGGGGCTACGATGTTCTTAGCGATTCGGCCTCTCTGCACTTCTGTTACAGGTAACAAAGTTACAGGTAACAAAGCCTGGTACTCTGCACACTGTAAATTATTTAATAGTCGGAAGTCCACATGGCTGATTTCTGGAAATCACTATCCAAGCCAGAGGGACATGCCCCAGTTCCAAAGGCAGTCACAATGCACAAATTGTATTAAAAATATATATGTCCCAATACTTTTTTTTGTTGTAAAAATAAGTTATTTTAGTAAATAATTATTAATAATCACATTAAAATAGTTTTTGGTACATACTGACCCCGCATGGCCTACCTTACGCGTTTCGCATCCTCCGGCACTTAGTCATAGGTGTCTCTCGAATACAATACCTTAAAGGGTGTATGTAATAAAAGGCACTAAGTTTGCCAAGGAGCAATAACCCATAGCAACCAATCAGCAGATGACATTTACTGGTCACCTGTTTAAAAGCAAACATCATATTGGTTGCTATGGGTTACTGCTCCTGGGCAAACTTAGTGCCTTTTATTACATTTGGTGGTTAGTCTGCTAAAAATCATATAAACATTCAAAAAAAACCCAGCAGGAATGTTTTTTCTCCAATATGGATTCATGCAGCATAGTTGTGATCAAGTACATGGTCCTGTTTCATTATTACAGAGATAAAGGGAATATTTTTTTAGAAATAAGAAATATTTAATTAAAATTGACTCTATAGAAATGGCCTAGCCATAATTTGGATCTTTCTGCATAAGGGATCCTGTACCTATACCTATATTTTTTTTAAATAAGAACAGAGCACCCATGTGCTAGAAAAATAACTTTTACTAATCCTACACAAATATATGTAGTATAGTTGCATGTATATTTGAATATGATGTTACATATGCAAAGGCTTCTCTGAAACATCTTAGAAGGACATTGTGTTGCACATATATCAAATATTGAAGATTAATTTTTTTTAAAAAAATGTAACATTTACATTATCAACAAGCTGCAAACACACACTTAATTTGCATGCCCCATCACCAAAAGAAGATGTGAACCCAATCACAAAAGAAACATTGAAGTTTTAATGAACACTTAAAAGAAAGTGTCTTAATAAACATCAAGTGGCATTTCATAACTTATTACAAGATAATTGGATTGTGCCAAACCATTGGAAATTGTCTATGGAATTGTAATTAATTTTCAATATGCAAGTCATAAAATGTCAATTGGATGCTTCTTAGGTCTATTTAATTCAAACCACTGGCAGTTAATAAGATAGACTTGCCATTTAAAAATGAAGACTGAAAAAGTAAAACATTGTTAGCAGTAAGACAATGACAAGAATAGCTTTTTCAGAGAATTACCTACATGACAGCTTGCCCTAAATATCAGGACAACGTAAAAGACAAATTACTGTACTCATTTATGGCTTGCTTCTTCTGTTCTGATATGATCACTTTTCTTACATCAAAGGAACTATAATGTTTGACCATCATATATTGAAAATTCCATTGGACAAAGAAAGATAACATTGAGCTGTGCATGTAGCCCCCTCCAGGCAGGTGCTCCTTTTAAATCAATCAATCATTGGTTCAGGGGCAGAACAATCAGTTAATCATTAGCTGTATATACAGTAACATGCTAGGTAATCAAATCTAATATTTATTGGATCTTTGAATAATTTAACTAGTAGAGTTATGGGACCTGTTAACCAGAATGCTTGGGAACCTCTGTCTGGATAAGGGATCTTTCATTATAAATAGTGATGGATCTGACCCATTTGGCTTTGCCAAAAATTAGCAAAACCGTGAAAATTCGCCAAAATGCATTGAAGTCTATGGGCAGCAGAATTTTTTAAATATTTTTTTCACCCATTGGAGTCTGGCCATCATTTTCGCAGGGAAACTTGGCAAATGTCACTCATCACTTAATAAAAAACAATCATTAGGACTGTTTTGCCTCCAATAATGATTAATTTAATCTTAGTTGAATCAAGTACAAGGTACTGTGTTATTATTACAGAAAAAGAGGAAATCATTTTGAAAACAATTAATCTGATTAAATTGGAGTCTATGGGAAGATGGCCTTCCTGTACTTTAATGCTTCCTGGTAACAGGTTTCCTGATAATGGATGTCGTACCTATATCAACTTTGTTACTTTGGCCTGTTTCATCCTTATTTCCAAAACATCTGTGCATCAGTCCCAGATTTCCTTCTTAAAGTGATTCTGTTTACACTGTAAATACTTCACTCTACCATACAAAATGTTATTCCTGAACCAATAAGTGTATTTTTTTTAGTTGTAATATTGGTGTGTAGGCAGCCATCTCAGGTCATTCTACCTGATCCTGTGCTTTCAGAAGGAGCCAGCACTTCATAATGGAACTGCTTTCAGTTAAGCTATTGTTCTCTGACTACAATGTAACTGAAATCAGTGGGACTTTTACTATTGAGTGTTATTCTCATATCTACCAGGGAGCTGTTATCTTATCAAAGTCTAATTGTACTATTGATAGGCTGCTGGGGGAGGGGTGATATCAATGGAATTTGCAGCAGCAGTAAAAACTGACTAAAGTTTATCAGAGCACAAGTCATATGACTAAGGGTAAGGCCACACTGGGCGTTTTGGGGAGATTTGGTCGCCTGGTGACTAATCGCCTTGTCTTTGTGGCAACCAATCTCCCCAAACACCTTCCCTCACTCTGCACAGTCAAAAAGGAAAAAAAATGCTGGCGCTAATCACAAGCGGCAATTCGTTTTCCAAAGAAGCCCGAAGTTTCCTTGTGAGGCAGTAATACAAATACAAAGTAAAATATAAGTGTCATGGTTCTACACCCAGACTTAGGGGTGCCCTGGGAGTCACAAATTCACAAGAGCAGGTGAGGGTGGCAAACAAAGTTAAAGGTATTGTTGAACTCTAACAAGCAAGAAATAAATGGAAATAAGTTGCAACAAGCAGGCCATGATAGAAAATGCAAGGTTGGTGCAGGATACAATTCTGGCATAGGACACAATGCTCAGTATACAAAGCAAGGCAAATGCTTGGTCAGGTTATAAAGCAGGTACAACATACAAAGCAAATCAGGTCTTCAATGCAGGATTAGGATATACTGTATATATATATATATATATATATATATATATATATATATATATATATATATATATATATATATATATATATATATATATATATATATATAGAATTGTTTGTGGTGTCCGCACTCCTTAGCTTGTGAACTCGAGGTGCACGATCAATAAATCATACATAGAGGTTGGAAGGATCAGCACACTCCATTTTGCGATGAAAAAAAGTGTTTTTTTTTTATTAAACAGTTTTTTAAAAAAGTGTTTTTTTATTAAACACACATAACTCCAACGTTTCGGTTCCGCCTGGGAACCTTTATCAAGGATCAAGGATAAAGGTTCCCAGGCGGAACCGAAACGTTGGAGTTATGT
The DNA here is from genome assembly GCF_017654675.1 of Xenopus laevis. Lineage (NCBI taxonomy): Eukaryota > Metazoa > Chordata > Amphibia > Anura > Pipidae > Xenopus > Xenopus laevis. Next base: position 195,924,543 of record NC_054371.1, read on the forward strand.
GTGTTTAATAAAAAACACTTTTTTTCATCGCAAAATGGAGTGTGCTGATCCTTCCAACCTCTATATATATATATGTTTATTATACATATTACTAGTAATGTGCGAAACAGCAAAAACTCGGGCGAAATGCATTAAAGTCTATGGGCAACTAAAAAAATTTGACATGCAACCATTTTTTTCCACCCATTGGAGTCTGTGGGAGTCATTTTCACGGCAAAATTTCAGAATTACTTCAGCAGGGAAAATATCTACATGTAGTGAAAAGAGACACATTTAGTTTCATAGTTTGTACAAAGTATGCATAAGTTGACGCGTACCATCAAGGCCATATGATGGTTCCTAACTAAGTGAAAAAAGAGAGTATTTTCCTTGGGGGGGGGGAAAGTAAATTCTTGGGGCCCGTCAGGTCTATAATCCTGTGATCCTGGTAGAACTGGTCCAGGTTGGGGAAATGAAGTGAAGTGGCTACTCTTCGCTTCTAGCTTTGCTGACCCTGACAAATGCTTGTAATTTTTTACTTTTTTTGTGGCAAAATAATTAATTTGTTGGCACTGTGTAGTATTTTTATGTACCATTTTTATATTCCAAGTATTTTACAAAGTGTGGTATTTATATTTATGAAAGGAAAAAGTTTTTATATTGTTCAGTATCTATCAAAGAAGAGTTACAGTAGTTTGTAATTTTCTCTGGCCAAAACCTATAACAAATATATTTAGATGTGATCAGACAGGTGAAAACAATCCATCAGACTGCAGCATTTTTTCTTCAAGGGATTCAAATATTTGGCATTATGTATAAATAGCAATTTTGAAAGGCTTCATGCAGTACAAATCTCACACACAGATTAGGTATTATGATGAAAAAAAGATCTGTCTCTAGGGCAGTGGGATATAAGCTTGCAAAGTCATTTAAAATAAATTCCGAGTATAGAGGTAAAAAAGAATATAGGTTTTCCTAAAGTCATTGACTTTTTCCTGAGGGGAAAAAGAATCGGAATATTAAAGCTACGACGGCAGTTCGGAAGACATTTATCTTGGCAATTGCCAGTTCTAGAGAACAAAAACAATTTTAGTTCAAATAGTCAGACAAGGGTGAGCGATGTTCAAGAAGGGACTTATTTCTTTTCACCCTGTGCGGTAAAATGAAAAAAGGGAAACAAGTTATAAGTATTGTGATCTTTCCCAGTCTGGCCCTTCAGTGAAAATAAATGAAACAGTGGGATATTTGTCCTTCTGATCTTGGATATAGTGTTACCAAAAAATATACAATTCCCCCGTTTAATAAGCGTCTGTTTGTTTTATATGATACCGAAAAGAATCTGCCAAGTGTACTGGTTTTTAAACAGTCAGATGCAGGCTTCTGGTATCTGATCAAATATCTAAAAAGAATGATCCAAACTTCAGAGCACTTAAAAACATCAAAAGTACTTTGCAAGGACTAACATTCCAGCTGGACCGCAATCACATAGAGCATAAAGAGTCTGGATAAAAACTAAATAAAAAAATTAAATGGTAAAAAAGTAAAAGGTTTCTAAATTACACTTTTTGGGGCCGATTCATCAAGGGTCGAATATCGAGGGTTAATTAACCCTCGATATTCGACTAGGAACTAAAATCCTTCGACTTCGAATATCGAAGTCGAAGGATTTAGCGCAAATGCTACGATCGAAGGATAATTCCTTCGATCGAACGATTAAATCCTTCGAATCAAACGATTCGAAGGATTTAAATCCAACGATCGAAGGAATATCCTTCGATCAAAAAAACTTATAGGGGGTCGAAGTTTTTTTTAAAGAGACAGTACTTCGACTATCGAATGGTCGAATAGTCGAACGATTTTTAGTTCGAATCCTTCGATTCGTAGTCGTAGTCGAAGGTCGAACTAGCCCATTCGATGGTCGAAGTAGCCCAAAAAACACTTCGAAATTCGAAGTTTTTTTAATTCGAATCCTTCACTCGAGCTTGATGAATCGGCCCCTTAATATTTATTTATACAATATATAACTTTTATAAGATATATTTGTACAACAATAAGACAAAAAAAAATGTTATTTGTTGATTTATACATCTAGTTATTTGGAATTTTTTTGGGGGGTGTTTAGAGGCGCAATTATTAAATAATTAACTTTTACTTTCATTTATTGATAAATATCCCGTACTAGTAAATAGAGAGCACCTCTGCCAGACTACATCATCTTGTTCTTGCATAGCAGCACATTTGAATTCTGATTCTTTATTGGCAAAAAAAAGGATGGTTGGACATTTTTACAAGGCCAAACTATAGAGAAATTGGAGAAGTTGTTGTAAACCATAAGGTTTAGTAGATTTCACCCTGTGCATCTGTACGTGGTGTTGACTTGTTAAGTAAGTATATGGAGTATTGTTCTTGGTTATTTCCAGCACATATTAGGGGGCATTTACTTACTGTGCCACTGTGTGCAAAGTACACACACACAAGCATTTGCACTTTGACATGAAGGCTTCTGTGGGAAAGTTACCACCAACATCTGAGGTGGCGGAAGCTCCAGAGTTCCCATAATGGCTTGTGTCAATAGATGCAAATATGCTCAGTTCGGAGCAGGAGTCAGAAGAAAGGCAGCTGTCCCAAACACAACTATACAGAAATCCTAGGAATGCAAGTTGATGCAAGTATCTTTAATTAATGAGATTTTTCGCTAAGGGCAGAAAGTAAATTTGACCCCTATTTCATGTTTTTCTAATTTTTCTTTCTCTATCCCAAGATTCTTCAGATATTCATTTGTTTTCTTCCATGCGCTGCAGCTTTGATGCAATAGCACACGCAAGTACATCAAGTCGGTAGAAGCAATAGCAGTGTCCTTATTCATTTTTGAGTGGTTGCTTCACTGACCTTGTGTTTTCTTTTTTTCTTCTCTGTTATGTGCTTGATGTTTATAGAAAGAAACTTTTCACTTTGGTTTTTTTTTTATCAACAAAGGAAAAGTGAAAAGCTATTGCAAACCAATTTTAAATTCCTGAAATTGTCAGCACTGAACAATGAATGGGAAACATGTAAGAATTCAGTAGACCTCCTAAAATGAGGAAAGGGGGCATGTAAGGTTGTACAGTGACAGCCACTATAAAACAGTCCCAGTAACAACAGACACATAACCCTATCACCATAAAAGACACAGATATAAACACCCCAGCTAGCATTACCTTAATATAAGACACAGAGGTTGAAACATTCATGGGCATAAGGGGCATATCCAACTGAGAGCACTACATTCTTATATTCTCACAGCACATAGCATTTAGCATTTCACTATAAAATATAATCCCAGCTATTAACATCTCATAGGAAATTAAATAAAGACGGTAACTTGACCCATGTCAGATGCATTGAAACTTACAGCCACAAATGTTTTAATATGCAATAGCACTATACCAGGGGTCCCCATCCTTTTTTACCCGTGAGCCACATCCAAAAATAAAGAGAGTTGGGGAGCAACACGGCATGCAAAAATTCCCGGGGGGGGGGGGCAAATAAAGGCTGTGATTGGCTATTAGGTGGCCCCTATGTGGACTGGCAGAATACAGGAGGCTCTATTTAGCAGTACACTTGGTTTTTATGCAACCAAAAGTTGATTCCAAGCCTGGAATTAAAAAATAAGCCCCTGCTTTAAGGCTACTAGGAGCAACATCCAAGGGGTTGGTGAGCAACATGTTGCTCGTGAGCTACTGGTTGGGGATCACTGCACTATACTGTAGCTTTACACACCACAACACCAAACCATAACAGTAGTACAGAGAATATAAAATAGTAACTTAACCAACATATAGGTAGTACAGTGGTGGCTCAGAGTTCAGTCCTTATGTGCCAGGATTTTGCATGTTCTGCTTTTGTCTACAGGGATTTCCTTTAACACTCTTAAAACAAACGAGCAATTTAATTGGCTTCTACTAAAACTGGCCCTAGTGTGTTGTGAATGTGAAAATGGCCTAAACAAGGTCACTATATAACATTAATGTTAGGGAAACGTCATGCTTACATCTACATTGTAACACTGCTATCTATAGAACATTAAAAAAAAAACATTTAGAAAAAAATGTGAGATATGTTAGTTTCATTAGGACTATTGGCAAGTGGAGTCAAGGTGGAAATCGAGTTGCATTTATTTTGGAAATGGCTTGATCATCTCCAATATTAAAGCAAGGAGAAAAAGCAATATATTACATAAGGGCAGAAAAAGAATGGCCATTTTGTAAGACATGTCTAGCCACAGGTTCAGTCTTTCACATTTGTCTTTCAAAAGTCTTAGGAATCCAGACAGATAGACAATAAAATAAATCTACAATAACCCTTACTTCTGTTACCCATAGGTGCAATAGGAAACCACATAGTTGATATTGCAGGATGGTGCTGGATCGACAGATCGCATACTACATGTTAGATGCATTTGCATGGGTCAAAATATAATGGGACTGATACAAAAAACACCCCTTTAAGGAACGTTAACTCAGTGTCACGACCGGCACCCAATACCAGAACAAATGCCAAGCACCCTGGTCTCGGCTCGTCTTCACCAGTAGTGTGACCACCGTTGGGCTTCGGGAGGAGCCCTCAGCTTACTTGGGTGCCACCTGGACTTAACGAGAGGTGCAAGGCGAGATGTTCTGGCTGGCAAAGGGACACGGCAGTTAGCAGAATCTTTTGGGCCGAAGGTCACGGTACAAATGGAGCAGGCAAGAGAATAGTCAGACAGGCAGGGTCGAGGCAGGCAGATATCAAGAATCGTCAGGCAGGCTAGGACCAAACTGGTCAATCAAGGGGTTAAGCAGGAAGAGTTGTCGTAGGCAGACGAGGGTCAGGATACAGATTGCAGAATAGTCAGGAACAGGCTGGGTCAAACACGGGTAATCAAACAGACTAGATACAGAACAGATCGGACGCACAAGGCTCAGGAACCACTAGAAACAAGTTCTATCACGGGCATCAGTCAGCAGTCTGAATCGGCCTTTTATAGGGCAGGAATTCCACGCCCAAGAACGTGCATTTTCGCGCCAAATCGCGCTGGCGCAACACGCCCTAAGAGCACTAATGGCGTCGGGAGGAGGAAGGAGAAGGAGTGCGGCGGCGTGGCGGCCTTCCACGCCGCCGAACCACTAGACCAGCAGGTATTTTTATTACACTCAGGGTGTTGTGCAACAATGTAGATTAAAATAAGTGGCATTGGTGAATGGTATGTTGGCACAAGGCAATAGCCTATAGCATCAATATTCATGCCATAAATAGTTTATTTGATTTAATGCAACTGGAATTTTTCTTAGTTAATGCCCTTTCAAAGACTTTTTATCCATACTTAGGATCTCCACAGGCAGAAGAACCTTTCAAGGTTGGGCTTCTGGATGAGTAATGAACGTATACCTATTAGCTCCTCTATCTTGTTACCCATGAGATCAGACCCCCATTCCAAGCAATCGTTTTAAATTTCCTTTGTATTATCATTATAATAAGCAAATAGGTCAGATAATGCATAGTACTGGTGGGCAAGATGTAGACATGCACTAGCTGTTACAGGGATAACCCTTATTCACTCAGTTACACCAGTGTAATTGATTACTTCCTTAAAGAACTACATTTGGAACACTCACTAGGGATTTGCATGTGATTACAATTATAATCTGTCATTGTTTCATTTGTGCCAGAAGCCATTATAACAGCTCCCATGTATATGAATAAATATACGAATACAGATGAAAAACATCTCCTTGTGCACACAAAATGCAAATATGTTTTATGGAACATTTGGAAGATAAATGTAATGAAAGGGGTATTGAAAATTAAGCAGATATTGCGTTTAAGGATAGTCACATAAGCATCTGGTGTCATGTTGTTAAAGGTACAGTGATTTCAACATTTTAATTTCAATCCAATCATTTAAATCCTGAATATGTAAAATGTTTACTTTGAAGCAGCACCGTGTGCGTGTTTGAAGATTTTGGGGTGTTTCCATATCTGATGTGTTACCAGCCCATTAACATGTTAAACATTCTAATGCTTTTAATGGTTTCAGGTTGTGCATATGGTTTCAGGTTGTGCATAACCAGTTATAAAAAGGCAAGGTTTTGAACCAAATGAGTAGAGTGAACAGGATATTACAGCAGAGTTCTTGTGCAGAGAAGAGAAAGGGTCACACAGCAGACTTCTTGTGCAGAGAAGAGACAGGGACACAAAACCTGTAAAATAGGTATTTTCCTTTACTTTCTCAGTCGTCCAACAGAACACAAATTACTTTCCACTGATCAAATCTCAGTTTAGCAATAATAAATAAATGTATGTTTATCTGAGCATTATGCAACTGGCCCCTAAAAGACATGGAGTAAATCCATGAATATCTTGTTCATTTACAGTACCTTCACACTATGGCTCGCCAACCCTAAGCAGAATCTTCTCTACATTTGGGAGAAGGACTCCCACTATCCACTCATGGGCAGATTTATTAAAGTTCGAGTTGTGTTTTTCATGAAAATTCAAGTTTTCCAGGTTTTCTTTTTGGTTAAAAATACATTTTTCGGGTTAAAAAAAAGTTGAATTTTTCAAGTAAATTTTTTTGAAGATTTATTATACCCCAACCCTGCAAATGGCTTGAATCCAAAAGTACACCATCTCAAACCTGTCGGTCATGTAGGAGGACAAATTAGGTTTTGTTACTGCAGGGGAAGGTACTTTTTAAGGAGCTTTGAGAAAAAAAGTGTTAGTGTGGGGGCTTTCCTGGGCAAGTGCAATCAGTAAAAAAGGGTTTAATGCGCTGTTTTAGTGAACTGTATTTTCCGGAGCTGAGTGCAAGGCTAGGAGGGAGTGTATGGAAAGATGAGAGCAGAAACCATATAGAGGAGCAGAAAAATGCAGGGCTCTGAAGGACAGGATAAGTATTTTAGGCAATGCACCATTTTACTGGGAGCTAGGAGAGAGACCTTAGTGGTGAGTCGGTCAAGAGAGATTTAGGAGCAGGTAAGATGATGCAGCAGCCACAGATTGAGATGAGATTCAGGGAGACCAGCTAATAATATATTGCATTAGTCTGCAAATTGAAATTCTGTTAATTTTGTAGTTATGTATATTAACTTCTCTTCTCAGTAAGTTCAGCAAGAGTGTGATACTGTCCTTGAATGAAATAGTTTAGCTGTTGATAATATGTAGCACAAAGATATGCTAATTGTATCTTACTTTGTCACAACAGTGGCACTTTTTCATTTTCATAACGTTTTTTTAATTTTTAACATAAAGCGACAACTCTTTGAAGAACTTTACTAGCAAATGCAATGCAGTAGGGGGCATTGATTGATCAATATTAGAAACTAGATAAAAATTAAAATAGAAAATCCATTAAACCCAAAGAAATAAATACCCTATGTAAGAAGTATTTATAAGCATCTGGACTTTGCTATCAAAGACTCCCAGGAATACACCAAGTTACAGCTTCCTTATAAGAGAAGATCAATGTAATATCATCTAAACGATATAAGTAAGAAAGGGGCGCATCACCATGGTGTGTACCATCCAACATTTATCGATGAAAACAATTCACTTGTTAAAAAGGCACATCAAGTATCTCCGGAATCTCAAGGCACTGTTCTCCAGTAGGGATGTAGCGAACGTCGGAAAAAAAGTTCGCGAACATATTCGCGAACTTGCGCAAAAACGCGAGCGGTTCGCGAACGGTTCGCGAACCCCATAGACTTCAATGGGAAGGCGAACTTTAACATCTAAAAAAAAAATTTCTGGCCAGAAAAATGATTTTAAAGTTGTTTAAAGGGTGCAACGACCTGGACAGTGGCATGCCAGAGGGGGATCAAGGGCAAAAATGTATCTGAAAAATCTGCCTGTGTGTGCTTGGAAGAGATAGTGTAGGGGGAGAGCTGTTAGTGATTTCAGGGACAGATGATAGTAAGTTTGCTGGCTAGTAATCTGCTTGATACTGCTCTGTATTGGAGGGACAGAAGTCTGCAGGGATTTGAGGGACATTTTAGCTTAGGTAGCTTTGCTGGCTAGTAATCTACTGTTCTCTTTAAACAACTGCCATACGTTGACCTTGTAGGCATTGTTTGCCCAGTTTTTTTGGACGCAGCCACTGAAGCACAGTTGCCAGAAAAAATATGCCATATAAATGCTGAAAATAGTCATTTTTCGCCATACGTTGACCTTGTAGACATTGTTTGCCCAGTTTTTTTGGTTGCAGCCACTGAAGCACAGTTGCCAGAAAAAATATGCCATATAAATGCTGAAAATAGTCATTTTTTGCCATACGTTGACCTTGTAGGCATTGTTTGCCCAGTTTTTTTGGTCGCAGCCACTGAAGCACAGTTGCCAGAAAAAATATGCCATATAAATGCTGAAAATAGTCATTTTTTGCCATATACGTTGAGTCAACGTATGGCAAAAAATGACTATTTTCAGCATTTATATGGCATATTTTTTCTGGCCTCTGTGCTTCAGTGGCTGCGGCCAAAAAACTGGGCAAACAATGCCTACAAGGTCAACGTCGTTGACCTTGTAGGCATTGTTTGCCCAGTTTTTTTGGCCGCAGCCACTGAAGCACAGAGGCCAGAAAAAATATGCCATATAAATGCTGAAAATAGTCATTTTTTGCCATACGTTGACTCAACGTATATGGCAAAAAATGACTATTTTCAGCATTTATATGGCATATTTTTTCTGGCCTCTGTGCTTCAGTGGCTGCGGCCAAAAAAACTGGGCAAACAATGCCTACAAGGTCAACGTCGTTGACCTTGTAGGCATTGTTTGCCCAGTTTTTTTGGCCGCAGCCACTGAAGCACAGAGGCCAGAAAAAATATGCCATATAAATGCTGAAAATAGTCATTTTTTTGGTCGCAGCCACTGAAGCACAGTTGCCAGAAAAATTATGCCATATAAATGCTGAAAATATGCATTTTTTTGGTTGCAGCCACTGAAGCACAGAGGCCAGAAAAATTATGCCATATAAATGCTGAAAATATGCATTTTTTTGGTTGCAGCCACTGAAGCACAGAGGCCAGAAAAATTATGCCATATAAATGCTGAAAATATAAATTTTTTTGGTTGCAGCCACTGAAGCACAGAGGCCAGAAAAATTATGCCATATAAATGCTGAAAATATGCATTTTTTTGGTTGCAGCCACTGAAGCACAGAGGCCAGAAAAATTATGCCATATAAATGCAGAAAATATGCATTTTTTTGGACGCAGCCACTGAAGCACAGTTGCCAGAAAAAATATGCCATATAAATGCTGAAAATAGTCATTTTTTGCCATACGTTGACCTTGTAGACATTGTTTGCCCAGTTTTTTTGGTTGCAGCCACTGAAGCACAGAGGCCAGAAAAAATTAAACCAGTAGGGTTTGCACCCTAGTTTGTAACGGTGGCGGAGGGAGGAGGAGGACGCTAAAGGACAGCTGTGTGTGGAGTCATGAGGCTTGAAGAGAAGGACAGCTGCATAGAAGTCAGAACAAGTCTTCCGGCGTGCAGTAACCCTCCGAGATCCACCCCTCATTCATTTTAATAAAGGTCAGGTAATCGACACTTTTGTGACCTAGGCGAGTTCTCTTCTCAGTTACAATCCCTCCTGCTGCACTGAAGGTCCTTTCTGAGAGCACACTTGAGGCTGGGCAAGACAAGAGGTTCATGGCAAATTGTGACAGCTCTGGCCACAGATCAAGCCTGCGCACCCAGTAGTCCAGGGGTTCATCGCTCCTCAGAGTGTCGATATCTGCAGTTAATGCCAGGTAGTCCGCTACCTGCCGGTCGAGGCGTTCTTTGAGGGTGGATCCAGAAGGGTTGTGGCGCTGCCTTGGACAGAAAAACATTTGCATGTCTGACGTTACAGACTGGCCAAAGGGCTTTGTCCTTGCAGGTGTGCTCGTGGCAGGATTACTGGCACCTCTGCCCCTGGAATGTTGATGAGTTCCTGAAGTGACATCACCCTTAAAAGCATTGTACAACATGTTTTGCAGGCTGGTTTGTAAATGCCGCATCTTTTCGGACTTGTGGTATGTTGGTAACATTTCTGACACTTTATGCTTGTACCGAGGGTCTAGTAGCGTTGCGACCCAGTACAGGTCCTTCTCCTTAAGCCTCTTGATACGGGGGTCCTTCAACAGGCATGACAGCATGAAAGACCCCATTCTCACAAGGTTGGATGCAGAGCTATCCATCTCCGCTTCCTCATTATCAAGGACTGCATCATCCACGGTCTCCTCCCCCCAGCCACGTACAAGACCAGGGGTCCCCAAAAGGTCACCACTAGCCCCCTGGGAAGCCTGCTCCTGTTGGTCCTCCTCCTCCTCCTCCACAAAGCCACCTTCCTCCTCTGACTCCACTTCTGGCACCTCTCCCTGCGTTGCAGCAGGTGCCTGGGTTCGTTCTGGTGATTCCGACCAGAAATCGTGCGCTTCCAGCTCCTCGTCACGCTGGTCTACAGCCTCATCTGTCACTCGTCGCACGGCACGCTCCAGGAAGAAAGCGAAGGGTATTAGGTCGCTGATGGTGCCTTCGGTGCGACTGACCATATTTGTCACCTCTTCAAAAGGTCGCATGAGCCTGCAGGCATCGTGCATAAGCACCCAGTAACGGGGGAAAAAAATCCCCAGCTGTGCAGATCCAGTCCTACCACCCAGTTCAAAAAGGTACTCGTTGACGGCCCTTTGTTGTTGCAGCAGACGTTCCAACATAAGGAGCGTTGAATTCCAGCGAGTCTGGCTGTCAGAAATCAAACGCCTGACTGGCATGTTGTAGTGCTGCTGAATGTCAGCAAGGCGTGCCATGGCTGTGTAGGAACGTCTGAAATGGGCCGACACCTTTCTGGACTGGGTGAGAACGTCCTGGAATCCTGGGTACTTGGAGACAAAACGTTGGACTATTAAATTTAACACATGTGCCATGCAGGGCACATGTGTTAAATTGCCTAGTCTCAACGCTGCCAACAGATTGCTTCCATTGTCACACACCACTTTTCCGATCTGCAGTTGGTGTGGGGTCAGCCACCGATCGGCCTGTGACTGCAGAGATGACAGGAGTACAGATCCGGTATGGTTTTTGCTTTCCAGGCACGTCATCCCCAAGACAGCGTGACAACGGCGTACCTGGCACGTCGAATAGCCTAGGGGGAGCTGGGGGTGCACAGGTGTGGAGGAGGAGAAGGAGGACCCAGCAGCAGAGTAAGAAGAAGAAGAAGACGAGGTAGAGAGCGATGGAGGAGTAGAGGTGGTGGCAGAACCGCGTGCAATCCGTGGCGGTGACACCAACTCCACTATTGTTGTTGAGCTACCCATTCCCTGCTTCCCAGCCATTACCAAGTTCACCCAGTGGGCAGTGTAGGTGACATACCTGCCCTGACCATGCTTGGAGGACCATGCGTCAGTAGTCATATGGACCTTTGGCCCAACACTAAGTGACAGAGATGCGGTAACTTGGCTCTGCACATGTTGGTACAGGTGTGGTATTCCCTTTTTAGAAAAAAAATTGCGGCTGGGTACCTTCCACTGCGGTGTCCCAATTGCTACAAATTTGCGGAAGGCCTCAGAGTCCACCAGCTGGTATGGTAAAAGCTGGCGGGCTAAGAGTGCAGACAAGCCAGCTGTCAGACGCCGGGCAAGGGGGTGACAGTCAGACATTGGCTTCTTACGCTCAAACATGGCCTTCACAGAAACTTGGCTGGTGGCAGATGACTGGGAATGGGAACAGGTGGTCAAGGTGGAAGGCGGAGTGGAGGGTGGTTCAGACGGGTCAAGGAGAGCAGAGGTAGAGCAGTAAGATGCTGGACCAGAAGGAGTGTGGCTTTTAGTTTGCCTGTTGCCTTTGAGGTGTTGCTCCCAAAGTGCTTTGTGCTTGCCGCTCATGTGCCTTCGCATAGAAGTTGTACCTATGTGGCTGTTGGGCTTACCAAGGCTCAGTTTCTGACTGCACTCATTGCAAATTACAATGCTTTTGTCAGAGGCACACACATTAAAAAAATCCCACACTGCTGACTTTTTGGAAGTGTGCGATCTGGCGGTAACAGTAGAAGTTGGCGGCATTGGCGGCAATGGCGGGTGCGTTGGCCGGCTGAACACAGGTGCCGATACATGTTGTTGCCCTACTGATCCCTGCGGGCTGTCCTCCCTGCTTCTTCTAAGTCTTATTCTCCTACTGCCTCTCTGACTCTCCGTCTCTCCATCTGAACTACCCTCCTCTTGCTCTCTTCTACTAGGCACCCACAAAACATCAATCTCCTCATCATCATTCTCCTCAGATGCATCAATTTCTTCTGACACATCACAGAAGGAAGCAGCAGCGGGGACCTCCTCCTCATCACTCATTATGTCCATCTCTGTCGTGTTCTCTGCCAGAATTAAATCTGGTGTAAGGTCCTCATCTCCTTCATCTTCTTCTGGCAATAATGGTTGCGCATTACTCAGTTCAAGAAACTCATGGGAAAATAACTCCTCTGACCCCAGTGAAGAAGGGGCACCGGTGGTGGAGGAAGTGTTACGTGGGGTGGCCATAGCAGTGGAGGATGAGGAGGATGTTGTGGTAAAGTTAGAAACGGTAGAGGATGGGGTGTGCTGTGTAAGCCAGTCAACTACCTCTTCAGCATTTTGGGAGTTCAGGGTCATTGGCTTTTTAAAACTGGGCAATTTGCTAGGGCCACAGGATTGCATAGCAGCACGGCCCCTAGCACGGCCTCTGCGTGGCGGCCTGCCTTTGCCTGGCATTATTTTTTAAAAAACAACAACAACAACAAAAACTCAGTTGGTTTTTCTGGAAACGATAATACACACAGCTAGATGGCGGGTTGAAGAAAACAGTGTGCAAATAATGCCTACAAGGTCAACGTATACACTACTACAGCGGTGGATACGGATTACGTAAAATATATTATGGCTGCTTGAAAAAAGTCACTCCGGTGTTTTTTCTGGAGACGGTAATATTATGGATATTTAGACAGAATGTGAACAAGGTCACACAGCTAGATGGCAGGTTGAAGAAAACAGTGTGCAAATAATGCCTACAAGGTCAACGTATACACTACTACAGCGGTGGATACGGATTACGTAAAATATATTATGGCTGCTTGAAAAAAGTCACTCCGGTGTTTTTTCTGGAGACGGTAATATTATGGATATTTAGACAGAATGTGAACAAGGTCACACAGCTAGATGGCGGGTTGAAGAAAACAGTGTGCAAATAATGCCTACAAGGTCAACGTATACACTACTACAGCGGTGGATACGGATTACGTAAAATATATTATGGCTGCTTGAAAAAAGTCACTCCGGTGTTTTTTCTGGAGACGGTAATATTATGGATATTTAGACAGAATGTGAACAAGGTCACACAGCTAGATGGCGGGTTGAAGAAAACAGTGTGCAAATAATGCCTACAAGGTCAACGTATACACTACTACAGCGGTGGATACGGATTACGTAAAATATATTATGGCTGCTTGAAAAAAGTCACTCCGGTGTTTTTTCTGGAGACGGTAATATTATGGATATTTAGACAGAATGTGAACAAGGTCACACAGCTAGATGGCGGGTTGAAGAAAACACTGTGCAAATAATGCCTACAAGGTCAACGTATACACTACTACAGCGGTGGATACGGATTACGTAAAATATATTATGGCTGCTTGAAAAAAGTCACTCCGGTGTTTTTTCTGGAGACGGTAATATTATGGATATTTAGACAGAATGTGAACAAGGTCACACAGCTAGATGGCGGGTTGAAGAAAACAGTGTGCAAATAATGCCTACAAGGTCAACGTATACACTACTACAGCGGTGGATACGGATTACGTAAAATATATTATGGCTGCTTGAAAAAAGTCACTCCGGTGTTTTTTCTGGAGACGGTAATATTATGGATATTTAGACAGAATGTGAACAAGGTCACACAGCTAGATGGCAGGTTGAAGAAAACAGTGTGCAAATAATGCCTACAAGGTCAACGTATACACTACTACAGCGGTGGATACGGATTACGTAAAATATATTATGGCTGCTTGAAAAAAGTCACTCCGGTGTTTTTCTGGAGACGGTAATATTATGGATATTTAGACAGAATGTGAACAAGGTCACACAGCTAGATGGCGGGTTGAAGAAAACAGTGTGCAAATAATGCCTACAAGGTCAACGTATACACTACTACAGCGGTGGATACGGATTACGTAAAATATATTATGGCTGCTTGAAAAAAGTCACTCCGGTGTTTTTTCTGGAGACGGTAATATTATGGATATTTAGACAGAATGTGAACAAGGTCACACAGCTAGATGGCGGGTTGAAGAAAACAGTGTGCAAATAATGCCTACAAGGTCAACGTATACACTACTACAGCGGTGGATACGGATTACGTAAAATATATTATGGCTGCTTGAAAAAAGTCACTCCGGTGTTTTTTCTGGAGACGGTAATATTATGGATATTTAGACAGAATGTGAACAAGGTCACACAGCTAGATGGCGGGTTGAAGAAAACACTGTGCAAATAATGCCTACAAGGTCAACGTATACACTACTACAGCGGTGGATACGGATTACGTAAAATATATTATGGCTGCTTGAAAAAAGTCACTCCGGTGTTTTTTCTGGAGACGGTAATATTATGGATATTTAGACAGAATGTGAACAAGGTCACACAGCTAGATGGCGGGTTGAAGAAAACAGTGTGCAAATAATGCCTACAAGGTCAACGTATACACTACTACAGCGGTGGATACGGATTACGTAAAATATATTATGGCTGCTTGAAAAAAGTCACTCCGGTGTTTTTTCTGGAGACGGTAATATTATGGATATTTAGACAGAATGTGAACAAGGTCACACAGCTAGATGGCAGGTTGAAGAAAACAGTGTGCAAATAATGCCTACAAGGTCAACGTATACACTACTACAGCGGTGGATACGGATTACGTAAAATATATTATGGCTGCTTGAAAAAAGTCACTCCGGTGTTTTTTCTGGAGACGGTAATATTATGGATATTTAGACAGAATGTGAACAAGGTCACACAGCTAGATGGCGGGTTGAAGAAAACAGTGTGCAAATAATGCCTACAAGGTCAACGTATACACTACTACAGCGGTGGATACGGATTACGTAAAATATATTATGGCTGCTTGAAAAAAGTCACTCCGGTGTTTTTTCTGGAGACGGTAATATTATGGATATTTAGACAGAATGTGAACAAGGTCACACAGCTAGATGGCGGGTTGAAGAAAACAGTGTGCAAATAATGCCTACAAGGTCAACGTATACACTACTACAGCGGTGGATACGGATTACGTAAAATATATTATGGCTGCTTGAAAAAAGTCACTCCGGTGTTTTTTCTGGAGACGGTAATATTATGGATATTTAGACAGAATGTGAACAAGGTCACACAGCTAGATGGCGGGTTGAAGAAAACAGTGTGCAAATAATGCCTACAAGGTCAACGTATACACTACTACAGCGGTGGATACGGATTACGTAAAATATATTATGGCTGCTTGAAAAAAGTCACTCCGGTGTTTTTTCTGGAGACGGTAATATTATGGATATTTAGACAGAATGTGAACAAGGTCACACAGCTAGATGGCGGGTTGAAGAAAACAGTGTGCAAATAATGCCTACAAGGTCAACGTATACACTACTACAGCGGTGGATACGGATTACGTAAAATATATTATGGCTGCTTGAAAAAAGTCACTCCGGTGTTTTTTCTGGAGACGGTAATATTATGGATATTTAGACAGAATGTGAACAAGGTCACACAGCTAGATGGCGGGTTGAAGAAAACACTGTGCAAATAATGCCTACAGGGCAAATAATGCCTAAAAGGTCAACTTATACACTACTACAGCGGTAGTAAAATAAAAAAAAGTAAAATAAAAAAAAATGAATATTAAAAAAAAAAAATTAAAGTTGGTGCTGCTGAACTACTAGGAGCAGCAGATTAGCACACCAGTCCCACTCCCCAACACTGCTAGACTAATAGCACTGGGCTCTTATAGTAGTAGTAGTAGTAGTAGTAAAACAACAAAAAATAAATAAAAGCAGTCCTTACAAGGACTACTGTTATTGCAGCAGTCAGCAGATGAGATCAGAAGCAGGACAGCTGCCCACTGCAGCTACATACAGAGCACTGCAGTAGAAGGTAGATTACTAGCCAGCAAAGCTACCTAAGCTAAAATGTCCCTCAAACCCCTGCAGACTTCTGTCCCTCCAATAACAGAGCAGTATCAAAACGATTACTAGCCAGCAAACTTTCAACTGTCCCTGAAATCACTAACAGGCAGCAGCTCTCTCCCTACACTATCTCTTCAGCACACACAGGCAGAGTGAAAAAACGCTGCAGGGCTTCGGTTTTTATAGGGAAGGGGAGTGGTCCAGGGGAGAGCTTCCTGATTGGCTGCCATGTACCTGCTGGTCTGGGGTGAGAGGGCAAAAAAAAGCGCCAACAATGGCGAACCCAAAATGGCGAATGTCGCGCGACGTTCGCGAACTTCCGGCGAGCGCGAACACCCGATGTTCGCGCGAACAAGTTCGCCGGCGAACAGTTCGCGACATCTCTATTCTCCAGATTACACCAGTGGTATAACGAGTACTCCATGCAAGTGATGTGTAGTTCCACAGTGCTTCTCCTTGAGGGATCCAAGGAGATAGTATGGCCAATGTAATCTTAAAACCAACGGCTTTCAACGGAACTAACATCATCAGAGTTGCATAAAAGACGTGCACCAAACCAATGTGTTCCACCTTGAAGAGCATAACGCAGGATCATAAAAAGATGCACAAAACTATAAAAACGATAGAGCTATAAATAGATGATAAAAGCTTACTTATGCACAATTTTATATATACACACAGAATTTAAAAGTATATAAAGAAACAAATTATGATCTATAGTGGAACTAACTCTCCTACATTGTGCCAAAGGGAGGGGGAAGGGGCAAGTATCACATCTGATAACATATTGAATCTATTCTACTCATTCAGTCTAGTGTGTCTAAAAACCCCATCTATACTGATACTTGCCCATTGTCCTAACTGCAACAAAAAGTAAACTCATAACTTCTCACTGACAGCAAATTCATTTGTCGTGCCAATGCACCACTTGCCATATGCAAATGTTGAATCACAGGGGAAGGGAGTCAAATGACCACAGACTGTTGAAAACAGTGGGAGGTCCAAGTTTGGGTCACAACCCAGAGATTAAGAAACACATGTTGCTCACCAACCCATTGGATGTTACTCCCAGTGGCCTCAAAGCAGGTGCGATATTTTTGAATTATAGGCTTGAAGGCAATTTGTGGTTGCATAAAAAACAGGCATACTTACAAAGTGAGCCTCCTGTAGGCTGCAACTCCACACAGGGGATACCAATAGCCAATCACAGCCCTTATTTGGCACCCTCTAGAACTATTTTCATGCTAGTGTTGCTCCCCATTTTTTTTTTACATTTGAATGTGGCTCACGGGTGAAAAAAGGTCAGGGATCCCTTCTCTAGAACATATAGTTTAAGTAAATCAGAGTGCAATTTTCCTTGCCTTAATGGAAACTAAATCAAAGTCTATTTTCTCTGCAGTTTCATACTCAATGGAACTAATTGTAAGGTTTAAACCTCTGTAAGTTCTAGCTTACTAAAATGTATTCTGTGGCTTATATATATCATGCTGTGAAAGAAAAAAAATGAAAAAATATACCACACTTCACCAGGCATCACAGTGTAAAACACAGTGTACTTTTCAAGCTGTGTATTGATTTTCAACAATTGTGTACTTCTGTGTAAAAATCAGTTGTAATTGGAAGCAGCCATTTTAAATTTCTATGTGAAAATACAGAGTTAATACATTAAAGGGATACTGTCATGGGAAAAAAAAAATTTTTCAAAATGAATCAGTTAATAGTGCTGCTCCAGCAGAATTCTGCACTGAAATCCATTTCTCAAAAGAGGAAACAGATTTTTTTATATTCAATTTTGAAATCTGACATGGGGCTAGACATTTTGTCAATTTCCCAGCTGCCCCTAGTCATGTGACTTGTGCCTGCACTTCAGGAGAGAAATGCTTTCTGGCAGGCTGCTGTTTTTCCTTCTCAATGTAACTGAATGTGTCTCAGTGGGACATGGGTTTTTACTATTGAGTGTTGTTCTTAGATCTACCAGGCAGCTGTTATCTTGTGTTAGGGAGCTGTTATCTGGTTACTTTCCCATTGTTCTTTTGTTTGGCTGCTGCTGATGAAAGGGAGGAGGGTGATATCACTCCAACTTGCAGTACAGCAGTAAAGAGTGCTTGAAGTTTATCAGAGCACAAGTCACATGACTTGGGGCAGCTGGGAAATTGACAAAATGTCTAGCCCCATGTCAGATTTCAAAATTGAATATAAAAAAATCTGTTTGCTCTTTTGAGAAATGGATTTCAGTGCAGAATTATGCTGGAGCAGCACTATTAACTGATTCATTTTGAAAAACATTTTTTTCCCATGACAGTATCCCTTTAAAGTCCACCCCTCTTTCTTTTTGTTGCATTTGTTTTTGCACCGGAACTTAATTGCTACTTGAATTTTCCCATTGATCGTTTACACCATTTTTCTGGCATTAATTGTTTTATACAGTATGGTAAATAGGCCATTTTGTGTTATGCAACAGTGGCAGCCAAGGTAAGGAATATGTGCAGTACAGTATCAAAATGTTTAGAAGCCAGTATGCTACTTCTATTTTTCACTATTTTCTTGTAGCTCATAATCAATAACCGTGCCTCCTCTCCTTATTTTTTCCCATAATTTTCACTTTGAATGCATTTCGCACTGAAAAAAATTATATTTTCTTATTTGTTTTTATATATCAGTATAAAATAACAATTGTTATTCTTGTTTTCAGTTGAATTCTTTGCTAACTGACTGTCTATTTTTTGACAGTTAAAAAATGTTAAAATTTTTGTTAAATATAAAAACAGTTACCTAAAAATGTTTTATATTCTTTGGTTTTTACAGAATGCAAACATAATAAGCAATACACCAACTTTCCGTTTTCCTTCACTTCCCAAACAGCTCGATTGTCTTTGAGCTTGTGCAGAATTTCAGAAATGTCTGTCTGTGCACTGGGCACCCTGTCTTTAACCCGACAGATGTATTTTAGCTTAAAGACAAAAGGGGACACAGAGGCGCACCAATGTGCATTATCGTAGTGCCGGCACCAAGACCCTGCTTAGTTTCTAGGATTGTTTGTGCACAATCGCAAGTTGGAGTATTCCCGCAGTACGATACCTCTTCTGTACACACAGCGCACGCTGTCACTGCAGTCCTGCTTGGAGTTCCGTTGCCTCCTGTTCCATAGCTTCGGCGTCTCCCAAATTACTTCCTAGTTAGTTCGTGATGAACTCCCTCTGGGTCAATCAGTACACTGTCGGCTGGGAAATCATACGTGCAACAAGGAAATCTCAGATAATTGGATAGCTTTATTTTGTGCAAAAAGTATACACTTAATATTGAAGAGATCTGCCTAACGCGTTTCGTGAATAAGTTCAGAGGCTGTAATTCTCAGCAAAGATCCTAATTGGCATAATTGGATCACTGTTTTCAATTAACAACAAAATAGACATAGAAGTTTAAAAATATAAATATTTTTTAGGAGCACAAAAGTGAATATAATTAAGGCAATAATGTACACTTGAAATCCCAGTTAAAAACAAATTAATTTTAGAACTGATTATATTTATTAAAAATTAGATAAAACTATTTATATCTAGATCTATATTTAGACCAGTTGGTTGCATAGTTTTCAAAGTTATTATCCAGCGGGTTTCTTCCTGAGAGATTAATTGGACATTATTGCCCCCTCTCCAATTTTTTGTTTTGTGTGAGATTCCTATAAATTTAAGTCCACTTGGATCACTGTTGTGATGCAAAAGAAAATGTTCTGAGACACTATGGGGCAAATTCACTAAGAATCGAAGTTGCACCAGGCGCAACTTCGCCGCACTTCGTCAGGCGAATTTTCACCAGCGCTCCGCAAATTCACTAAAATGCGAAGTTGCGCACAGGGGTAGAGTAAGTTTGCGAAGTTGCGCTAGCGTTGATTCGCTATATAAAGCGAAGTTGCGCTAGCGAAGGCTAATTTGCATACGGCGCAAAATTCAAATTTCAATGGAGGAACACGTATCTGCACTACAAATGCCTAGAAAACCTTCAAATCTGCAAATAAAAATTTTATTTTGCCCTACACATGTGCCCACTGTCTATCTAAGTTGCCATGAGTCAGGAAATGTAGGGGGGAGGAAGGGGAGCCCCAAAAAATTTCGATCTTTTTCAGCCTATCACCCATCATGTAGAAAACACGCCAGCGTTTTTTGGGACTTAGAAAAAATTTTGACTTTTTTTGAAACAATCCCTATCTACTCTATTGCGCTTCGCCAGGTCTGAGGTGGCGAAGGAAGTCTAGCGTAAAAGGTAGCGTTCGCTACACTGCGCAAGTTAGTGAATTTGCGTAGTTTCGTCGCTAGCGAAAATTCGCCTGGCGTAAGGTTGCGAAGTAACACTAGCGAAACTACGCCAGCGTTCGTTAGTGAATTTGCACAGTAGCGAAAATGCCGAACGCTAGCGAAAAAACGCTAGCGTTCGGCGCTTCGCGCCTTAGTGAATTTGCCCCTATGCGTTTTTAAACCCTTCTTGATATTTCTTATATGTTCTGCTATTCTTAATTTCAGTTTTTTACTTGTTCTTTCAGCATATTGTTTTATACAAGGGCATTCTAATAAATAAACTACATTTGTTGTATCACAGGTTATAAGTTTGTTAATTTTATACTCTTTATTCGTTTGGTTGGAATTGAAATTACAAATGTGTTTCCCATTATTTTTCACCGTTTTGCAGGCTATACATTGTATACATTTATAAAAACCTTTGCTATTACCAAGCCATGTTGGATTACTTGTCTCTATCTTTAAGAAACTGGGGGCTAATGACTGTCGCAGTATATTCGGACTAGTAAAAACGATAGATGGTCGTTCCCCTATTACTCTCTATAAATCCTTGTCCATTTGTAAAATATGCCAGTGTTTTTTCAAGATATTAGTGAGTTTATAACCACCCTTACTAAATCTAGTGATAAAAGGTGCACACTGTAAAACATTTTTCTTAGTCTTACTAGCCAATAGTGATGCCCTATCTATTTCATCAACTATTTTTTTAGCGTCCTCAATAAATTTTAAATCATATCCTTTTTCTAGAAATTCTGTTTTCATAATTTCACAATTATGTTGGTAATCTGTAGGGTTTGAACAATTTCTTATTATTCTCCCAAATTGATGCCTGGGTATGTTAACATATTCAACCACTTCCTATGATGTCCACTGTCTAGACCAGGGATCCCCAACCTTTTGAACGAGTGAGCAACATACAGAAGTAGAAGGGGTTGGGGAGCAACACTAGCATGAAAAATTGTTCTTGGGGTGCCAAATAAGGGCTGTGATTGGCCATTTAGTAGCCCCTATGTGGATTATCAACCTAGATTGAGGCTCTGTTTGGCAGTGCACCTAGTTTTTATACAACCAAAACTTGCCTCCAAGCCTGGAATTCAAAAATAAGCTCCTGCTTTGAGGCCACTGGGAGCAACATCCAAGAGGTTGGAGAGCAACATGTTGCTCACGAGCTACTGGTTGGGGATCACTGGTCTAGACATTCTGACACCACCTGTCTGCTACATACAATGCTGTTCTAACATCTACCCTGGCGGTTTCAGAACACATTACACTTCCATTCATGCAACTCTCACAAGTAACACCTGTTTTTGGAGTTGCATGACACATTGGATAATCCCATCATACACAGAATCAACACCTCTGTGAATTTTCAGATGTCCCCTTTTTGAAGAGTTACAATGTGCCATTGTGATTGGACTAGTGGAAGAGTTTATATGGCGAGAACTTCCCACACCAGTCAGTTGAACTGAAGAAGCTGCTCGGATGAGTAGTGAAAGGTCTTCAATAATTACTCAGCAAGTCCAGTTGTTTTTTAGATTAATTTATACTAGATATACCATGACCTGGATGGATGAAAATCTTCATAGTCATTATTTTGGGAAATTCTTTTAAAAGCTCTACAAATACCATATTGTTCACTGAATAAAGGAATTAGAGCTTTGGTGTATAATATATGTAGTATATATTTTATATATTTATTCCATGTGGCTGTATCTTAACATATGTTGCATTACAGCTATTTTTATATCTGAACTTTATTCAGTTTAAGTGTTTTTTGGTAGTTGCTGGTACAGTTCATTGTTACAAATTCTCAAAACATCTGCTACAATTGTATAAACTTGGTTATTTTTCATTGGTCTAAAACATTTTTTCACATCCCATCTTTTTTTGCCCTTGGAAAATGTAAGGTTGTGTCTTGTGATACCTTATTTACAACACTTTAGAAGATGATGCTTTACCAGTATTGGGTACTTGAAACTGGTCAAATTCGCCCATCCCTACTAATAGCTGTTTTCTAAATCTTTTTTAGTGACCATTGAATCACATTTTGGTTTGCTGAAAATTTCACAAAATTGTGACAAAGTGGCAACAATTTTTGAATAGCATTGAAGTCAATTGGCTTCTTCTTGCATTAACAAATTCCAAAATGTCTGTTAGTTGCTGTTATGTGAATGTTGTCATTTTAAGTCAATAAACATTTCGGATTTCATAGCATAAGCACAGTATTTGGCATTGTAGCCTGGGCTTCTATTTCATTTGTTCATGCAGAGACTGTCATTCTTTTTGCCAATGAATGTAAATTGTTGGCAAAAGTAGAAAAATGCACTGTTTTGCATATTTTCACACCATACAACCAATATAATTTTTCAGAATCATTTACAAACTGAAGCTGATGCAGCTGAACTTTCCATAATTTCTGCACATATTCTGGCCATTGAATAAACCTATTTTTTGAAGCCAAAAGAGGATCTGTGGATGTAACTATATCCATCTTCTGTATATCCACCATAATACCATTATCTTTCATTCCTAGGTGCAGGTCAGTACAGGTGCTTACCATTGCCTTCCCATATCTTGGATCAGTGTTGCAATTTGCAGTTTTAACTTCATGCCAGGGATCTGTACCAATGTTTTTCACATTCTATTTCTGATATCTATTATTACAACCACTGCTGTAGATGTGCTGGCATAAGTCATGTTAGATGAAGACTGTATTTCTTGTGTACTTTGAGAGGAAGCATAGAGTACTTCTTTTATGTAGGCCACATAGAGCCATTTATTTCCAGAAAACATTTTGAGAAGCTATTCTACAAGTACAATATTGTTTACTGAATAAAAGAATTATAGCTTTAGTATATAAAATATTATATTTTATTTTTAAATAAAATGAAATGGAATGCACTTCCATAAATAGAGATACAAAAGCCTGAGTGCTAGTCCATAAAAAATAGATAAAGACTGCAGTGGTGACAGCACTCCAAGGACGATTACAACACAATAGTTTAGTCAAATAGGTGGAGGTTTATTGTGATCCAACGTTTCAGCTCCTCACAGGAGCCTTCGTCATATTTATAAGATATTTTGTTTAGCTGTTTCTTAGCATATGTTGCATCACAAATATTTATATATCTGGCCATTGTTCAGTGTTTTTTGGTAGTTGATTTGCATGTGATTACCAGTTGTGATGCATTTTAAAACCTTGCTTCATGGAAATAAAGCATTTTCACAATATACTTTTTTAGTAGTATGTGCCATTGGGTAATCATAAATAGAAAACTGCCATTTTAAAAAATAAGGCCCACCCTCTGGGATCGTTTGATTCACGGTGCACACAAACATACCAAACAAACTATACATCTTATGTCACATGAGCCAATTAACAGACAGAGTTCTGTATTTTGGTTTCACACTTGTAGTATTTCTGGTCAGGTGATCTCTGAGGCAGCACACAGACCATCACGTAATGATGGTTCAAGGCAAGAGATGTAAACAGTTTGGTAAGATTCTTTAATATGCCACTTAATATGATATAAACTATCTGTTGCTGAAATATTCATTTTGAGGTTATATATTTCCTTTAAGAAGGTGTTAGATAGCTTTATAGTATATAAACTATATATAAACTATATATAGACTTTAAATTTAACTTGAACAAATAATGCATATATACTATGATGGATTCTACTTCCAAAAAAATATAAAATATATATATATATATATATTTATATATAAATAAATAAATTGCAACGTTTCGGCTCCTGTACTCGAGCCTTCTTCAGGCTCGAGTACAGGAGCCGAAACGTTGCAATAAATTGGTTATTTTTTTGCACTTCACAAGTCCTTTGTGTGCGGTTTTTGTTGCTTTATGAATTTTTCATGATAACCTGCACCTGGGCAATTACCTAATTGATTTGAGTGCTCCAGCTACATACATGATTATATTTATATTTATATATATATATATATATATATATATATATATATATATATATATATATATATATATATATATATATATATATATATATATATATTCAATATAGTTTTATTAATGATATACAATACAAACTGTAATTATGTATTATTTAAACTAATAGTATTTATATTCTTGACAAAAATAATTTAATCTAGAGCCATTTCTAAAGCAGGATAATTATCTTCTTCTTTAAATCCTACATATAATCCAACTGGATCAGGATAGGTAACTTGAACCAGATTCACAAAACAAGCAGGAATAAATATTTAGATTTTTGGTCCAAGATATCCATGTGTCCATGTAGTGAAAGCTCTGTAGGCGCCTCTGCGCATACAAACAAAGAATGAAAAAAAGGTTAAAGAATTGATAAATGTGTATATATTTAACATGGATATTTCATAACAATGACGCTCACGCAATTGAAGTTTTTTGAGGAAAATTTTATAAAGATTGTAGTAGTTAGGTAAACTTTGTACAGTTGGACTAACAATGTACTGGCTTAAGAGTTAACCTACTCAAATTCATTTTAAAAGGTTAATACGGGGGCGTGACCGGATGTCGAAGTAGGAGGACGTGTGTGGGAGAGCTCCCTTCCCTGAGCTAGCTCGCTAGACCTAAATGCGCCAAAATTAACCGTAGATACCCTCGAGCCTCCCTGTGTTACTACGTGAGCGAAAACCTGACACTTTTTTGATATGGGGAAAACGGAGAAAAAAAAGCCCCAGCAGATTACAGCAACTCCACCGCAAACTACTAAGGCCTTACCAGTCTCCAAATATTTTGATAGAATGGAGCGCCCGAGAGCCTCGTGTGGAGGCAAGATGGCGGAGGCAAGGGAATGCAACGCTAGCCCAAGCCGCACAGAAGATAAGGAAGACGGAACTTACCGCTCGCTACAGGAAGCGCTCGACGGGCTGCCCACCAAGAGCGATATCCGAGAGATGGTGGAGGAAATGCGGAGAGCCCAGAAGGAAGATATGGAGGAGATAAAAGAAGCGTTGCGAGGTTTGGGCGCCCAATTAGAGGAGCTGGAGGCCCAGGTAACGGAAAACCGCCAGGCGGTCAATAGAAACGTATCCCGTACCAATGAGCATCATAAAGAGATATATCTGCTAAAGCGTAAACTGGAAGACCTAGAGAACCGCGGAAGGCGGCACAATGTGAGGATAAGAGGCCTCAGTGAGGCGATCCCTAAGGAAGACCTTGAAAGTGTAATAATGGAGATCTTTAACGCTTTGCTGCAGCAACCGACAGAAGAGAAGATAGAGCTTGAGAGGGCCCACAGAACAGCAGGCAAGAATCCAAGAGCAGACGGGCCTAGGGATGTTGTATGCTGTATCTGCAATTTTAAAGTGAAGGAGGCTATAATGAATAAAGCTCGGAGTACCAACAGCTGCACATATCAAGGCAAAAAGATAGAGATCTTTCAAGACCTGGCGTGGACAACTCTGCAACAACGCAGATTACTTAGACCACTGACAGCAACTCTGGCAGAACGCAGCATCAGGTATAGATGGAATTTTCCATTTTCTCTTTCAGCCTACCACAATGGGCAACTTTACACACTGGCAGACCCTGATGGGGTAGACTCTTTTTGCCATGGACTGGGCATACCGGTGGCTGATTTAAAAGATTGGAGGCAGATGGTTTATGGAGGAGCAGACCTGATAGACTTGAGCACTGGCAATTGGGTGAAGACACAGAGAAAAAATAATTTAATACTTGTAGAGAAATGAGAAGATACTAATAATATGTAGGCCTCTACTACTGTGATATATTGCATAAAACAAAGGAAAGTAATGGGTTAAAACTTAAGTAATATATTGTGATAGAGAGCTAATATAATACGATCATTTTGTAAATATATGCTTGGTCTATAAAGAGATCAAAACATAAAATTACTTATAAAGCAATGCAGGTTGATTAAACACATGTTTAGGTAATAAGGGAACATTTTTATATATCTATCTACCTAGCTGGTTAGTTAGGCTGAGGGAGGGGTTGTTTTTTTTTTTTTTTTTTCCCTGCTATGAGCTAATCAAAGTAAATTTGAAATAAAACGGGACCATTCAACATACTTAAATGTACAAGTGAAATGGGACATCAATAGATACTTAATGATACTTAGTGAATGATACTCGGGCTACACTATGGCCCCCTCTAGATACATCTGGAGACCACTTTGCCTTGGCAGGATATTTGGAATAGCTGTAAGCATTTTTCCCCCCCCCCCCCTTTTTTTTTCTTTTTTTTTTTTTTTTTTTTCGTGTGTTATAAGTTAATTAAAGTAAACCTATAACAAAACGTAAAACGGGGTCATTGAACGCTAAAATTGTAAACGGATTGAGATACCAAATGATATTGAATGAATGCGATAATGGTAATAATATGACCCCTACTACTACCAGATACACCTTGTTTTTTTTTTTTCTTTTTTTTTTTTTTTTTTTTTTTTTGTTTTGTTTGTCCCTTTGAAGGGTATAAACTAAACAAAGCAAACTTGATATAAAGGGAGGGTGCGGGAAGTATTCAAATGCACAAATGAATTGGAACATCAATGGATATTTAATGATATAGGAAATAGGTGCAAGCACCCCCCCTCTAACTAAAACAAATTTGAAATAAAATGGGGTCATTGGATGCATTTATAAGCATAAATGAAATGGAATTCCAACAGTTATCTGCTAGATATTTAAGGATTCTCAATGTATGTGATACTGAATATACTAGGGTTCTCCCCCAGACATACATGGAAATTACTTTGTTTTAATAGCACAATGGAAAAGGTTGTAAGCCTTCCCCCCCCTTTTTTTTTTTTTTTTTTTTTTTTCCCTTTTCCTCCTTTTCTATCCTTCTTTTCCTTCTTCCCTTAAATCACATTATATTAATGGGCACTACGATATAATTCACACACTGAACTTCATAGGAAAACAGGCTATATAAAAAAACCTGTGAGAATTCACATTATTAATTAATCACTTTTCCCTTTTTTCTTTTTACAAGGTTATTCCTTTATTGAATGTTAGTTTAAACACATTTTTTCTCCCTTCCTTCTTTATAAGATCAATCTTTTATTGAATGTTAGCTTATCACAACGCTCACCATATAATATTTAGAACCACAATTTATCACCTGATAATCCCTTATCCTTCATGGTTTGGGAGAACAGAAAGAAGACTCTCATTTGTAAAATCTCACTAAGATAATTTTAATACACTTTTACACAAAACCTTATTTATTTTCCCCCCTCCCCCCTTTTTTTTTTTTTTTTTTTTTTTTTCTTTTTCTTTCTCTCCTTTCCTAATATAAAGGATATATACTCAAGCAGGATATAAGGGGTGGGTAAGCATTTATCTGGATAGAAACAATAGAATAGGTCATGCCAGAGATTTTCCCCTTTGTTGTTTTCCTTCCCCCCCCTGTTCTGGGGTTTTTTTTTTTTTTTTTTTTTTCTCTCTCCCCTCTCCCTCCCCTTCTATGTTCCCTATCATAGGCATACATAAGTACTTAGTTTTTCTTTACCCCCTCTTGGAAAGAATAAGCCTTTTTATGCGTAATAAAGAAAATAAAAATTTCTCGTATATATTGGGAAGGGAGACATGTTTCTCCCTCAGATAGTTCAAAGGAAGTAGTAGTCAGAGAGGCCCCAGAGTAGGGAGCAGCAAAAAGAAGTGCTGCAAAGGAAACAGAAAATGGAATTTGTTGAAGGAAACCCTGGATTAGCCAGGGTCTCATGTATATGTATAAATGTCAATGTCTTTTGTATGTTCTTTTTTTCCATGTTATTGTTTTTTTCTCCTTTTCTATTTTTTTTCTTTTCTTTTTTTTCTTTTTTGGTTTTTTTTTATGATCTGATGCACTTTATATCAAACCTACAAGGTTTTTTCTCGACACGTAGCCACGCCTCAATTCAGAAGAAGGACAGAAGTATCATAATGAAAAGAAGTTCTGGGAAAGAAAAAAAAAAAAAAAATGACAATAAAAATATGTTCGTATAACGTCAAAGGCCTAAACAATCCACAAAAGCGGTCCCAAATTTTACAGGAGATGCAAGCAAAACATATAGATATTGCTCTGATTCAAGAAACTCATTTCAAAACTTCGCATAGACCAATAATAAAAAGTAAATATTATACGACATGGGTATTAAGCGACAACCCATTAGGGAAATCGAAAGGAGTAGCGATAACTATACACAGGAAACTTGTACATAAAATTATAGACAAAAGGATTGACCCCCAAGGCAGATATATAATAATAAAGTTAAACATTCAAGGTAAACAATATACAGTGGTAAATCTCTATAGCCCGAATATAAAACAGATTCCATTTATAACAGCTGTTCTGAACAAGTTAACAGGATGGGCAGAAGGCCCAGTCATTGTAGGAGGAGACCTGAATATAACACTGGACCCCAAAATAGATACAACAACAGGCAAAACTTCAATATCTCTACAAGCACACAAGACATTAAAAAAGAAACTACACTTGGAAAAATTAGTGGATGTATGGAGGATACAACATCCTAGAGATAAAGATTTCACGTTTTTCTCACACATCCACAATACATATAGTAGAATTGATTATTTACTGATATCACATCACATGCTAGAACAAACAATAAGATCAGAGATCGGGAATATAACTATATCAGATCATGCTCCAATTTATATAACTCTGGAAGAAGATAAGATAAAGAAACAACAGGGTTCATGGAGATTAAATGAATCACTACTTAGGGACCCACTTTGCCTAGAAGACTTAGAAAAGACGATTCAAGACTTTCAATGTACTCACGAAAATGATCCGACATCAGAATTAACTAAATGGGAAACATTAAAGTGCGTACTCCGAGGGACTCTGATCAAACATGGGGCAAGAATTAAAAAGGAAAAAACTAACAAAATAGAGAAGATATTAAATGACATAAATGATGCGGAGCAACAACATAAAATTTCAAGAGATAAAGAAGAATATGGAAGATTAACAAGACTGAGACAACAACTAAAAGATGAACTGGAAAAAAAATATCAATATCAAATATTAATATGTAAGAAACAATTCTATGAACACGGCAACAAAAGTGGGAAACTATTAGCCAGAGCATTAAAGGGTAAACAAGCATTAGCTTATATTCCCATGATAAAAAATAGGACAGGGGAATTAAGCCACACCACAACAGAAATAGGAAAGACGTTCCACAATTACTACACCTCGCTATATAATCTGGAAGTGAAAGAAGGGGAACACGAGACAGCAAAACTGAATGAATACGTGAAGGAGACGGGTCTACCACAACTGATGAGAGAAGAGATAACAAAATTAGAACAACCATTTACAAAAGAAGAATTAGATCAGACAATTAAACAATCACAGGTGGGTAAAAGTCCAGGCCCAGACGGCTTCACAATGGCGTTCTATAAGAGCCTATTAAATCTGAGATCAAACATGCTTCAAGCTTTCAACGAAATTGAGAAGAGATCCAGACCTTCAAAAGCACTACTTGAAGCGCATATAGCAGTTATCCCTAAACCTGGCAAAGATCCGACACAATGCGCAAGTTATAGACCCATATCGCTACTCAACGAAGATATAAAAATATACGCTAAAATGCTAGCCCAGAGACTCCAAGTTATACTTCCGAGGTTAATACACAAGGACCAAGTGGGGTTTATACATGGAAGAGAGGGGAGAGACAATGTATTAAAGACGTTTACATTAATAGAACAAATGCTATCTAGAAAAGAAGAGGCTTTGATAATATCTACAGACGCTGAAAAGGCCTTCGATAGAGTCTCATGGGCCTTCCTAGAATCTACCTTGAGGCAAATAGGCCTAGGAGAGACGGCCTTAGCAAGGATAATGTTTTTGTATACAAACCCAACAGCCAGAATAAAGATAAATGGAACACTAACTGACCCATTCCAAATAAGCAACGGGACTAGACAAGGATGTCCCCTCTCACCATTACTATACGTATTAACAATGGAACATCTTTCTAGAGCAATAAGGGAAAACCCCAATATAAAAGGATTTTCTCTGGCCAAAAGGCAATTCAAGACGGCATGTTATGCAGATGATCTATTACTGTATATAACCCAACCAAAATCCTCATTACCAGTAGTAATGGGAGAAATACAGCGATTCGGAGAACACAGTAATTTCAAAATAAATACGTCTAAATCAGAAGCAATGCCGTTAATAGTACAAGCATCCACTCTAAGAGAATTAAAAACCAATTTCCCATTTAAGTGGGTACAATCATATATCAAATATTTGGGAGTCAAAGTTCCAAAAGAGCTGGAAGAGGCGTATATCTTGAACTACAATACCCTTTTACATCAGATAAAAAAAGATCTAGAAGACTGGAGTAAAATTAAGTTCTCTTGGTTTGGAAAGATAGGAATAGTTAAGATGAACGTTCTCCCTAGATTTCTGTACTTGATGCAAACTCTACCATGTAGGATCCCGGGCTCATTTTTCAAGGAAACTCAGAGAATGTTCGCTAAATTTCTGGGAGGGACTAAGACAAATAGGCTCTCAGCGAAAATATTAAATAGGCCTAAAGAAAAAGGAGGGCTAGGACTGCCAGACTTAAGAATTTATTCACAAGCAATAACAATGTCTAGGATTCTAGACTGGCAGCACCAAAAAGACACCAAGGATTGGGTTGAAATTGAACAATTAATTACTAAGACGACTATGGCAGGCCTCCCATGGATACCAAAAGCAAGTCGACAAAATATAGATAAACATCCAATAATAGCCCGAAATCTTCTAAAACAATGGGACCAAATGACAAGACAGTACAAGGACTTAATATATTACGACGGCTTATCGATACCAATCACTGGGAACCCCAGATTTCCACCAGGCAATGTTATAGGAGGATTCCTCATACAAACAGAAGGGAGATGTACAAGAGCAGTAGAAATAATAGATGATAGAGGATTAAAACCCCTCAATGAACTTATAGCCCTGGAAGAACAAAAACCACAACACAGATACCAATATAGGCAACTGACACACTGGTATGAAAAAGAGTTGAAGAACAAGATCAATCTGCATAATACCACATCCTTTGAAAACTTGATACATAAGAAGATACCACCAGAACATAATATATCGAAAGGAGTTAAGATACTAAATGAGCTGAAATATAAAGACAGCCCTGGATTTACTATACAATGGGAGAAAGAACTAGGAAGAACTCTCACAGACAGTGAATGGCAGAAAACATTTGCCCTAGCTCATAAAATGAGCATAGCATCTAAGCTCCAGGAAACAAATTATAAAATTCTTTCAAGATGGTACATGTACCCAACAAAACTGAAAAAAATGTTTCCAACTACCTCAGACCTATGTTGGAGATGTAAAAAAGATAAAGGAACTATGCTACATATATGGTGGACATGCCCTAACATCAGAAACTACTGGGAACAAATTAAGACATATATATCACAAGTAATTAAGATAGACTTACCAGATACACCTGAGGTGTGGCTTTTGTCGATTCTACCAGGATCTATAAGAAAAATAAAGAAAAGCTTCATGAGACATGCAATACAAGCGGCCCGAGCAGTGATCCCCAGGAGATGGAAATCTGAACATCCCCCTCTGGTGAGGGAATGGGTATTGGAAGTGGAGGCTATGAGGAAAATTGAAGAAATAATTGCACATGCCAATAGGAGTCAAGAGAAATATATGGAAACATGGGCGCTATGGATGATAAATAAGGAGTCAAAAGAATATGAGAAAATACTATCGGGATACAACGGATAAAATGTAGTGGCTACGTGTCATAACATCACTTTTTTTTTTTTTTTTTTTTCTTCTTCCCTTTCCTTCTTCTCTTCTCTCTTTGTCTACGGGTTTCTGTTGACAAATCTTATGTATGTAATGCATATAAAAATACAGTAAAAGCCAAGACGAAAGATGGTTTATATATGTATGATTTGAACTAAAATGTAAAGACAATGATGAAAAAAAAAAAAAAAAAAAGGTTAATACTTTGATGCTCTATATATGTAAGTTTATTGAACAAAAGTTAAAGAGGAATAGAGAGAAATAAAGGCGATAGAACGGAAAATAGATATAGAGAAAGGTAAGAAGGAGTGACAGAGACAGTAAAGATAAATAGGAGATAGGGATGTAGCGAACGTCGGAAAAAATGTTTGCGAACATATTCGCGAACTTGCGTCAAAAATGCGAACGGTTCGCGAACGTCGCAAACCCCATAGACTTCAATGGGAAGGCGAATTTTAAAAGCTAGAAAAGACATTTCTGGCCAGAAAAATGATTTTAAAGTTGTTTAAAGGGTGCAACGACCTGGACAGTGGCATGCCAGAGGGGGATCAAGGGCAAAAATGTATCTGACACAGCGCTGCGTTTTGTGCTGTAAAGGGCAGAAATCACACTACATCACTTAGGTGATGTTTCTGGACACGGAATGTGAAAAAGCTCACACAGCTAGGTGGCACTTGGTTAAAGACTGGGCAAACAATGCCTGCAAGGGCAACGTATACAGTAGTGGATACGGAATATATTATTGCTGCTGTAAAAACATCACTCAGGTGATGTTTACGGACACGGAATTATTATTGTTATTTAGACAGAATGTGAAAAAGCTCACACAGCTAGGTGGCACTTGCATACCTCCCAACTGTCCCTCTTTTGACCACTCAACCCCCTGTCCCTCTTTTTTACTGGAAAGTCCCTCTTTTTTCTGCACTGAACAGCCAGAAAAAACCCAGTTTCTAACTTAATTAGCTTTTGGCAGAGAGCTCAGAACAGCTAACAGGTGCAAATAAGATACTTTGTAACAATTTTGACTCTGGTTGGTGCTGGTGGTGGTGAACTACTAGGAGGAGCAGCACACCAGTCCCACTCCCCAACACAGCTAGACTAATAGCACTGGGCTCTTACAGTAGCAAAGTAAAAAAACAAAATAAAAGCAGTCCTTACAAGGACTATTGGGTTACAGGCAGCAGATGAGAGATCAGCAGCAGTGCCCACAGCAGCTACATACAGAGCACTGCAGTAGAAGGTAGATTACTAGCCAGCAAAGCTACCTAACCTAAAATGTCCCTCAAATCCCTGCAGAGTTCTGTCCCTACAATACAGAGCAGTATCAAGTAGATTACTAGCCAGCAAAGTTACTATCAACTGTCCCTCAAATCACTCAACAGCTCTCTCCCTACACTAGCTCTTCCAAGCACACACAGGCAGAATGAAAAAACGCTGCAGGGCTTCAGTTTATATATGGAAGGGGAGTGGTCCAGGGGGTGTGGGGGTGGTCCAGGAGGGAGAGCTTCCTGATTGGCTGCCATGTATCTGCTGGTCTGGGATGAGAGGTTAAAAATAAGCGCCAGCTATGGCGACTCCAAATTGGAGAAACGTCGCGCGACGTTCGCGAACATTCGGCGGACGTGAACAGTCGATGTTCGCGCGAATTAGTTCGCGGGCGAACAGTCCGCGACATCCCTAATAGGAGAGAGAGAGAAAGAAAGATATAGAGATAGATAGTGGAAAAAAAGAGTAGGACAGTGAAACATAGTAAAAATCTTACCTATTATAGTGTTGATTCATTTCCATCTGCATAGCCATCCTTGAATTCTTTATAAAAATTGTATATATCTTCTTTCTTAACAGAGATCCAGAATTTTTTGAATTTGGGTTATACACTGTATATCATCGGTGAAGTGTTTCTGCAGATTTGTAATGTCCTTACAACAAACTGATTCTCGTGCTGTCGGCATAGGTATACATCTACTACAGGTACACCAAATTGTATTCCCAACTCTAGGGTCTTTCCTCTAACTCCTTCTTTTATCCCTCAGTCCAGGAGTCCAGAGGGGATTGTAATAAAGGTCATCTCTAAAGGACTGTAAAAAAAAAAAAAAGTTTTATATATATATATATATATATATTTATATATATATTTATTTATTTAACGATCGTAATGAAGGTCATCTCTAAAGGACTGTAAAAAAAAAAAGTTTATATATATATATATATATATATATTTTTTTTTTTTTTTAACGATCTGCTGAGTATCCACACTCCAAGACCACATTTTCTTTTAGGAATTGGGGTAAACAATTATAACTTGTATATACACGAATCTTCAAGTATATGATCAAAGTATTAAATATTTTACACTTTCATCCTCTGCCATTAATTACGAAGAAGATACAGAAGCATCTGGATTTCTATTTTCTGTACCATGAAATAAATTCCTTTTGTGACCACAAATGTATTGATGATTTTTTTTTTTACAAAATGTACATGGGGCAAATAGCTACCTACAGTATATATTTCAGCCATTTGGTAATATGGACTCTGAACCTAGCAGGTTCAGAAAAAAACTATTTAAAATTATAAAATTTTATTGCATCTTTGTGTGTGTATATATACATACACAGAGTAATCAATGTGCATTAAAAGTTTTAGTAAAACAATTACTTGATTAAAATGTGTAATACAGCAGTCTTCAGACAATAGTTATTGCTTTTTGCCTTGTCAAATGTAGATTACAGTTTCAGGACATTTATCTACACATGAATGGATATAATTTGCAGATGGATATTTGTGGCATTACCATGTTTTTCCAATTATTTTTTAGCCAGTGGACATCTACAGAATCAAATCAATGAACAATAAAACTGAAAGAGCCTAAAACCATTTGCTTAACTGAAACGAAAATCTCTTTCTTTCTCAAGTGCTTATTTGGGCAGCATTGCATACAATAGCGTATCTTGCATTTAAGAATATAAGATAAAACCCCTGTTTCATACTATATAAGGCCAGTAGAGGCACACAAATAATAATCACAAGTATTTGGTCCCAAATGGCAATCTGGGCAGCTAAATGGCAAATGAGATTCAATGTTGATAAATGTAAAGTCATGCACCTGGGATGTAAAAATATACAAGCCACTTATACCCTTTATGGGACTGCACTAGGCAAATCCATTATGGAGAAGGACCTTGTAGTCCTTATAGATGATAAACTTGGCTGTAGCAAGCAATGCCAGTCAGCAGCATCAAGGGCAAATAAGGTCTTGAGCTGTATTAAAAGGGACATAGAGTCACGGGAGGAGAGGGTCATTCTTCTACTTTATAGAACACTGGTAAGGCCCGATCTAGAATATGCCATATGGTTCTGGTCTCCATCACTCAAATAGGACATTATTGTATTAGAGAGGGTACAGAGAAGGGCAACTAATCTGGTAAAAGGTATGGAAAATCTTAGCTATGAGGAAAGACTGGCCCAATTGGGGATGTTTACGCTGGAGAAGAGGCACTTAAGGGGTGATATGATAACTATGTATAAATATATAAGGGGATCATATAATAATCTCTCTAATGCTTTATTTACCAGGAGGTCTTTCCAGCTGACACGAGGTCACCCATTCCGATTAGAAGAAAAGAGGTTCCGTCTAAATATTTGGAAGGGGTTTTTTACAGTGAGAGCTGTGAAAATGTGGAATTCTCTCCCTGAATCAGTTGTACAGGCTGATACATGATAGCAAGTGAGGGAATAAAGGGTTATGGAAGATAGCTCATAGTACAAGTTGATCCAGGGTCTAGTCCTATTGCCATTTTGGAGTCAGGAAGGAATTTTTTCTCCCTCTGAGGCAAACTGGAGAGACTTCAGATGGGTTTTTTTTGCCTTCCTCTGGATCAACTGCCAGTTAGGCACGTTAAAATAGAGTTCAAAAGTTTAACTTGATGGACGTGTGTCTTTTTTCAACCTAACTTACTATGTTACTATGTACAGTAAATGGCTGCTAAACAACTGCATTAATAAATATGAGTAGCTGACCAAACTTATTGGGTTAATCTAACATTTTAGCAGACTTAACGTGTGGTGATCTCTTAACCAAGGTCCCAAACATTCTGTATAATAGAGTTCATCTAAAAAAAATGATTAGGTTTACAAATCAATACATTTTTAAAAGATGCTTCTTTCAAAAATAGAAAAGTATATTTTTTTCTACTCAGGAGGAAAATGCCATCTATATCATCATTTTTCTCAGCTCCAAAACTGTTTACTAAAAGGAACTTTTGTTTTTGTAGGAACCTTTTTTTCGGGGGTTTATATTTTTTCCCATAACAGCTAACTATTCAATACAAGATTTGCAGCCCGCAATATGCAAGTTTCTGTCTCTCGTGTCCATAGGAGATTCACAAAACAAGTGTATTTTTTCTTCTTGATTAGGAACCCTTATCAACAACAAGCAGGCTTACTACTTTCTCACATATAGTTGAATCAGATTTTAATGGTGCATTGTTTATTATATCAACTATGTTGCAGAGGAATGCTTAAATTTCTACAGTGGAATGAGATAGAGGTATTGTGTTGAACTTTGCTGAACTGAATATTCTGTTTGCTCTATATTAAATGGTTATCTTTAAATTAATAGTTTTCTGGGATTTCTTTTGGACATCAGCGTAATATTACTGTTTCATTATCTTCAAAATAATATATGAATATTGTTACTGCACTAACAGACGTCCAAAGTCTACCTAGAAGAGGAATTTTTTTTTCAGAATGCTTAGAAAGATAAAATAAAATAATTACAAAAACTAGACAAATATTATCTACATTAAATAGTTAAGTTGGCAGGACCATTAAAGGACCAGTAACACTAAATTTTTTTTCCCCAAAATTCGTTAGTATAGAACGAAAAATAAACACCAAGGCAAATAAAACTTTTAAATTGCAAAGCCTTTATTAAGAGATAACTTACCAAAACTCCACTTCCTGTCCTCTTCTAAAACGGCGAAAGGGCGACCATCCATGCAGCGGCGTTAAACTTCTCCTCCCTGGCTATTCTAGTGACAGTATGTGAAGAGGAGGCAGTGGTCCGCTCTGCAGCGCTTCCCCTATTCCCAGCAGTCGGATTTGACTCCAGCCTTTGCTCCTCCGACGAGGAAGAAGAAGAGGAGGAGGGCAGCCTCTGCCTCTCCAGCGGCAAGTGCTGTCTGCAGAATGGTAGTAATAGTAAGCGGCAGGCGCACCGATCTGCTGAAGAATATCCACTTGTTCCCCGTCGATGTGCCCATCTGAGTGTGCCTGGGGCTGGCAGTCCCAGCTGCTGCAGAAGAAGCCGGCGATTTTAGACTCCGGTTGCTGCAGAATCCATGGATGAGGTGGGAGCGCTGAACCACTTGCTACCCGTCGATGCGCTACGATTGCGGGTAGGACTACAGTGCACAAGCGAAGTGAAGACGAACCAGCGCTATGTGGAGGAGCTGCGCACACTGAAGGCTTTCGATGCGGCTAAGTGCACTCTCCAAGTGCACAGTTCCTGCAAACCTTGGCTTTGCGTTCCGCACCGCCTTTGAGCCGGGAGTGCTACCGGCTCGTTTTTATTTTTACTAAATACACCGGCCACTGCTACCCGCAATCGTAGCAATCGTCGGAGGAGCAAAGGCTGGAGTCAAAGTCCGACTGCTGGGAATAGGGGAAGCGCTGCAGAGCGGACCACTGCCTCCTCTTCACATACTGTCACTAGAATAGCCAGGGAGGAGAAGTTGAACGCCGCTGCATGGATGGTCGCCCTTTCGCCGTTTTAGAAGAGGACAGGAAGTGGAGTTTTGGTAAGTTATCTCTTAATAAAGGCTTTGCAATTTAAAAGTTTTATTTGCCTTGGTGTTTATTTTTCGTTCTATACTAACGAATTTTGGGGGAAAAAAATTTAGTGTTACTGGTCCTTTAAAAAGCACTACTCCAAGATTTCCATCCCCACAATTTAAGAGACTCAGAGAAGAGGTAAGCTTTTAAAAAATATAATAGCAGGTTTGTTTATCAATAGGATAATTATGATAGCATGCTCTTTACTGCTTAAAGGAACAGTAACACCAAAATATTAAAGTGTTTTGAAGTAATGAAAATAGCATGTAGTGTTGTCCTCCACTAGTAAAACTGACCTGTTTGCTTCAAAAACTCTACTATAGTTCATACAAACAAGCTGCTGTGTAGCAATGGTGGTAATTGAAAAAAGGCTATATGGCACAGGTTAAATAGTGGATAACAGATAACACCATTATGCTCTACAGAGCTTATCTACTGTTTAACCTGAGCCATTTCTCCTTTGAATGACTGCCCCCGTTGCTACACAGCAGCTTATTTATATAAACAATAGTAGTGTTTCTGAAGCAAACACAGCAGTTTTACCAGTGCAGGGCAACACTACATTATATTTTTATTACTTTACAATAATGTTTTGATGCTACTGTTCCTTTAATACTCTGTGGGATTATCTAATAAATGATTATAGCAACCAATCTGCATGCAGCATTTTCTGGCTATCTGTTTGAATACATACATCTGATGTGGTTACTAGATGTGTGGGCACATTTTAGACCTTTATTACATATCCCCATTTGTAAATCAAAAAACGTAGTAAAAACAGATTTTATTGGTTTAATGCATCATTCAGGCTTCAGATCTGTATGCGGATCTGTTAGACAAAAGCGTAACTACAGAGGAAGCAGACCCTGTGGCTGCAGGGGAGCCCAGGAAGTATAAGGGCCCCATGAGGCCCTAATTAATGAGTATTTTAATATATATTGGTAAAAATGGACAACCTCTGGAGAGTTTGGGGCCCCTCAAATTA
This sequence comes from Xenopus laevis, assembly GCF_017654675.1. NCBI lineage: Eukaryota > Metazoa > Chordata > Amphibia > Anura > Pipidae > Xenopus > Xenopus laevis. The sequence goes on from NC_054371.1 coordinate 195,963,602, forward strand.
TTTTGCTGTGGGGCCCAGTTATGCCACTGCTCTTAGACTTTTGCTCATACAGTATTTGAATTGTGATTTAGTATTATACGCATCTACTATCTTACTGGATATAATTAGCTTAAGTGTTATCAATATTGACTTAGGGGCAAGTCCCTAATTTTGAGATGTATGAAATATTTAGGTGCCTTTTAAGAGATATGATCAAGAAGGACAGTATAATAATTTGTATAAAAGAGTTTATCAGTCAAGGTGATGTAAGGAAGACTTCCATTGCGACTGTTTATGTTTGGCCTTATATAACACTATAAAAAGTATCCAGTGAAAAGGCAATGGTGCCGATGGTGAAAATTTCTGTAAAACCCTTCTTTCTTAATAGTTTGTGTTTAACTCTTCATCTGTTTGTTTTCCTAACAAAAAAGTAATGCATAAGTCCTTTTTTTCCTGTTTCTTCTTCCACGATAATTCTTTGTGTACATACAATCCATTTTATATAGATCTATACATTTACAAAAAATATAACATACAGTGGTTCTGCTCTTTACATTTCCTTATGCTGTTGTCAGAAATATTTATTTATTTATTTTTTTGATTTTCTTATTTGGTTTCTCTGCTTTTTTGTCCCCTTACCAGCTCATCATTTTTTTCTTCTTTTCAATCACTGTATCATATTTCAACTTCAACCTTTTGACTTTCCTCCAGCCTATCCAACCCCCACCCCACTTTATATTGGAGTTGATTCACTAGTAAATATTGTGATGAACCATTTTTTTTGCGTTTTGTTTTGCATTGGCTTGTCTCTACAGCTAGTACTTCACACTCGATTGGATTCCTCTTGCTTTCAGCTACTTTCAGACAGCTGATTCATGCTGAATGTGACAATGCCAATGTCATCATCACACCATGAGGTTGTCACTGGTTTCAACTTGCTAATATTTGCTTGTTTAAATGCAGAACATGCTTTCTAGATCTGATCTGCACCCCCTACTGTTGGACCTGTAAGGGGCTCTCCACCCACAGATGCATATCTGAAAAACCATGTAGTAATATATCTTTACTATTAAATACAATTTTCTGTTATAATTCTAAAACCATCTTTAAAATAATAATTTATTTCTAATGCATTAAATTAAAAAGAAAAAATGTGTTTTGGATGCATGTTTATATAGTTTGATTCTGAAGAAAGAATATTGTATTATTCTGTATTGAACACTTTTTTTTTTTTTTAGCTTGTATTGGAAATGTTTGTTTTCCCTCAGAGGGATTACAATATCAAGCTCTTTAATAATTGTGCATGTTTGCACTGGACTTTCTAGTTCTGATGTAATATGTCATTGTTATTTTTGGGCATATAATACTAAACGTGGACACATTTAGGTATTTTCTGCTGCATTTCTTAGCTACTTCCATTTAAACGATGTGGGCTACATTGGGTCATATTTTCATAATAAGCGAGAGAAATATATAAACCGCTCCGACTCACAGCAGGTTTTGTGAATTCAAGAAAGCCGGCAAGATATGCGTAAGCCCGGGTGCAGGAACTTCGGCGTCCCACGCCATATACAAGCAGAGATGAGAAAGAAGGTAAATTCCGCACACCAGATCGTCAGTTAAAAATCACCATCTTTATTCGATCATGTTAAAATACACGCTGCTTGACGCGTTTCGCGCTCAGCTGCCCTTAATCATAAGCATGATTATGATTAAAGGCAGCTGAGCCCGAAACGCGTCAAGCAGCGTGTATTCTAACATGGTTGAGTAAAAATGGTGATTTTTAACTGACGATCTGGTGTGCGGAATTTACCTTCCTTCTCATCTCTGCTCATATTTTCATAATAGACATATGGGTTTACTGTATGTAGTGTGGGTATCAGGTCAAGGAATAGACCACTAAGAGACATATAATTTAGTACTAGCGCTGCCACAATTGTTATTCTGCACATTTAGCATTTATAAAGATCTCGGATACTACGCCTGATTACCAGTGGCCTGGGCAGAAGTTAGTGTATCTTTGCTCTATTCCTGTAGCTTCCTATTGGCTGCTTCTTAATCACAGTTCTTTTAGACAAGTTCCTTTTTTGACAGTATTGAGCCTTCTGTCCAGGAAATACAGCTTGTGCATGTGTCATACTGTTATTTTTGATCTTAAACACAGAAGTGCCATGCATGTACATTGGTCTTAACATACTTCTTATATGACCTGAAAGGGATCATAGCTGCAGCAGCAGCAAATAACTAATCTGAGTTTCTTGAATTACAGTGAATTTTTATCAGTTGGACACATAGTGAGACAGTTTTCAGTTTCAGGCCAAAGACAATAGATGCCACATTGTCTAAAACATGGTCCAAAATCAGCATAAAAATTAGTACCATACAACACAAGGATACATATTATAATGGCAGATTGTTGCAGTTTGTCCTGGACATTACAGCATATGCATACGTGCCACTTAAAATGTATAACCCCCAAAAATTCAGTATGGTACAATCCTGTTAACTTAATCTCAGTGTTAATGTCCAGGTGACAACTGCATGTATCAGTCTATTAACTTTTAAGCAACTATGGGTTTGCATTAAGCTCTTAACAGTGATTTATCTCTATTTCATATACAACTAGTGCAACATTTATCTTGCCATGACATTTATTACCATCTATAGAAATGTCCTTAAATTACACAGAATGTTTCCCAACTCGAATCGCCTCTGCTGGAGATGATGTAGGTACTCCCTCTTATCTTGCCCTACTGTGACTCTGTATTTCAAACACGCTAACATATTTCAAGAGGGAGAAATTTTTCCAATCCTTGCAATATATTGCTCTTACACATGCTTGCCGGAGGACATATTGAATTTAAATAAGCCAGCCCTCCCTCACTTACTCAATGCAGTAAAACTAATAATCCCTAGATACTGGAAGTCTCAACAAGTGCCAACAACAAGGGAATGGCTATAGGGATAGATCAGCAATTTTATTACAGTTTCATTTTAAAGCAAACTACCTGTTTAACCATGGCTTTGCATTGCCTCTAGAACCAGGCAATGCCTGTGCTACAAATACTGTTAGTTGTATAGAAATGCATCCATTAGAACATACTTACAGAGGTTAAATGCAACGTGTACCTGCGCTAGGCTTATATAATTTATTAATCTGTAAATAAGTTGTTTATTCCATGTCTGTGTCATTTTCATTTTCAAATGTAAAAATGTTCAACTGAGCCATAATTTGTTTACAAACTTCTATGCTACTATAAATGCTAATCTTATATTTCAGCTCTAGAACTGCTCCTGGAGCAATCTCTGACTGTGATAATTTTACAGCTGGAAAAGTCTGCGGCAATAAAGAAATATCTGTTTAAAAACCTGTTGGAATGTTAATCAGTATTTTGATTATTACAACCATTTTCTCTGTTACAGGAAAACAGACAAAAAATATCCACGTTAATAGTGTGTTGAGTATTAAAATCTTTATGCACATGAATTATATTATAATAAATAAGTCATTAAATAAATAATCTGTAATTCTTTTAAAACTTATAATTAAGGGGCAGATTTATTAAAGGTTGAGTTGTATTTAACACAAAACTGGAAATAGAAAATACTATAGCTAAAACTTGTTGATTCATGCCTATGAATAAGTGCCTGTGGGTGCCAAACGCGTAAGGCGGAGCATCAATTGGTCTGTATGCCTACTTTTTAATATGTATGCTAAATAAAGAGTGATTTTTTAACTTTGAGAGTATTGACTGGGAATATATTTTTGGACTTTTGATGAGGCTATATAGAAGCCAATGGCAGAGGTCCCTTGAACTATTTGAAGATGATAACTCGATCAATTCAAGCAATTTCCCACAGAAAACTCAATTAATTCGAGTTTTTGGGTTGTTCACCTAGAATTCACTGATTCAAGTTTTTTCCATTCCAGTTAATTTGAGCTATAACAAAAACCTCACAAAGCTCTGAAATTCGACCTATGATAAATAACCCCCTAAATGTTATACTTAGCTTTATTCATATTTTTTTGAATATTTTATATTTTTAAACAAAACATTGTAACTTACCTTTTAATCCTAGCATATAGTTATACATATTATAAAAAGTACCATCTAGGTTGTTAGTTCCCTTTGTTGAATTATAACACTGAAAAGTCACAAAGATTGGTTATGTTAAACAATGCAATAATTTCACACAGCACAAAATATGAACTTAATCAAAAAATCAAAAATATAAAAAACTTTATTAAATGCAATTGGGGAAAAAACTTGAATACCTCGAAACCTCAGAATGTATCTAATTCTCGGGCACAAAGCAAAGTAATACAGCCAAAAATCATGAAGGGAAAAAACATCTTCAACTGATTAACCAGACCTCTGCTATTGAATTTACATGAATTCCACAGATTAACTCGACCTTTAATAAATAACCCCCATGGTGTAAATATAATGCTCCACTGTCTTGGAAAGGGAACATACCACTAAAATGCAAGTGTCTGGGTGCTGGTGAATAATCAGTGCAAAAGAAAACAGAGCATAGCACTCATAAGGTTTTTAAAAAGTGTTAAAAAGTTTTATGACAAGTCCAACGTTTCGGTCACTGCCTGTGACCTTTTTCAAGGGAATACAAACAGAAAAATGTGTGCACAGTAGAGACCCCCCCCCTCTATTTTAAACAAAAAGGGCACCCGTGTCTTACCACAATTTGATTTGACGTGCGACATTTGTTTTGACGTGCGACATTGGAGTCTAAGGGCATCATTTCCGTGGTGAAACTTAGCGAGAAAATTCGCTCATCCCTAAATTAAGCAGCACTGAGCTAGTAAAAGAGCAAAGCAATGCAAGTTTTAAAAAATAAAATGCCATACAATGGGCCAGATTCAATTAAATGAGAAAAGGGGTTTATCATGTGAAAATTCAATTTGAGATGAAATTCAATTCAGAAAACTGTTTATCACATGAAAACTCTTTTGAAGTCTATGGGGAAAAAATGGAACCGAATTTGAAGAAAAAAATTTCCCCTCGAATTGAATCAATTTGGCCTAATGTTAGATAGTTGCCGCCCCTTATCTATCTTATTGCAGGTAATTTTGTAACACGTCAAGATCATCATAGTCTCCTAAAAGAAAGCAGAGGTAAAGCTAATAGTAGTGATCTCTGGGCTTACTAGGAAGGCATAAGTGAATTATTGGGCAGAGTGTACAGTACCGCAAGTTGTTGTCCCCAAGCACTCCCTATTACCTTCACTTTCCTTGTTCCATTGGACAAGTGAGGACCTTTGAGTGAACTTACTATGCTGACTGTGAGAGGTGGCTAATGGGACAGCATGTAATATATGTCATACCCACTAGAGCAGGACCCTTTAGAAAGCAGAACAAACTGTATCATGACCTTAGCATTACCTCAGCATAAACCCATTTCTGAGTTGCTATTTGGTGGTTAGCTGTGTCCGGATTCCAAGCCTTTGCTGCTGCCTCCATTCATTAGCATGTCTGTGAATTGTAGTTCCACAACAGTCTGGTAGTAAGAGAGCGATTTTACAGTTGTGACCCAAAGAGACTCAGAGAGAGTCATTTTGCAGTGGTGAATCGAAGTGTGCATAAGTAATTTTTTCCCACCAGGTCTTATATGCTGTTGTTGCACCATCTATGTCCATACCTGCTTGGTTACCAGGTCATATTAATACTCCATAGGTCAAAATGTCTCCAGGGTCAAAATGTGCTAGGCCACTGTCAAGGTTAGCAAAGGAGTTCTTAATCGGGATTGTACATTTTATTCCCAATGGGAATTGTACACTCTATTCACCCAAAGGGTTTGCCAAGTTGCCCAAAGAGAAAGGGATAGGATAAGTGCAGACAACCAGGTAGCAATATCTGAAAAGGTCATAGTCCTTAGTTGGATGGAGTAACAAATATGAAGGTCAAAAGAAAAAATATATAATCATGTCAGTTTTGGCCATCTTTTAAGTTGAAAAAGACAGCGAAAGAAAGTGAATGAAGCAGTGAGTGAAATTAGTTGAATCATTAATGTAAATACAGTATTGATATAACTAAACTCGCAAGCTAGAAGCTACATTAGAGACAATGATAAAACTGAAAAAGGCACACATAATGAAAATACAGTAGGTTACAAGAACACAGACACTGGTAGGGGTTCATTAAGACACCTTGAGGATACAGTATCCAATGAACAATCCATCTACTTTCAATTTGTAGTAGGATATATATATATATATATATATATATATATATATATATATATATATATATATATATATATATATTCTCAGACATATACATTAATATATTGGTGTTGTTGGATCTTAATTAGCCTGAGGCCTACTCTGAGGCCCACTCTGAGGCCTATATAACCTTTGAACTGTGGTTCAATTCTATGCAACCCTCCATGTCTTATACAGCATATATTTTCATATAACAGTAATGATATATATGCAGCTTTTTGCAGAATGTAACAGCTAAAATACGGAACCTAACACCTCTTGCCAGCAGGACAGGAAATAATGCAGACAGTTATAAATAAATTAGGTAAACAGTTATTAAGAAACAGAAGTGGCTTAGAAGTTAAGTCTGGCCAAGTACAAACCTTCTGCCGAGATACCACGTTATCCTTAGCATTATGACATAAACATGTTTTTGATATGATATAAGTGATAAATATATGTATAACGGTCAGCTGGGTCAGAGATTTCTCCAAACTACCGAATACTTCTGTATTCTGTGCTTGAATAAACTTCCTTCTCTGATTGAAACTTTGAAAAGGGCGTTGGCTGCAATCATTGGGATAGACTGAAACCGAGGTCTGGACCCAACAATGTATTACTTTGTCATTTAATTGTTCTGGTATCCTAATACCTACCTTGATAAGCTGTATGTTTATTTTGAAAAGTAATAAATACAAATTACATCTGGCGAGTACAAGAAAAGCTAAAACAATTGAAGGAAGAAGCCTTGCCATCCAAAATATATATAAGCAGGCATCTAACCAGCTTTTCTAAGATATACACCATATAGAGAGAAGGCTGGGAACATTATTGTATGCAAGTTAAGGTACGTTTTTTTATTATTTATTGTCTTACCTATCTAAATCAGTTTTTGGGTATATTTATCAAAGAGTGATGTTAGAGAACACCAAAGTCCGTCTGAATGTCCGAGTGAATTACCGCCTCTCTCCATTAATTTCTATGGAATTTTTAAAGACGTATTTATCAGAGGGTGAAAGTGAAAGTTCACCATTTGATAAATACGCCATTAAAAATCCATAGAAATGTATGGAGAATGTTAACTTCTCATTCTGGACATACTGTGTATTCCAATATAAAATATATATATTACCCTGGAATATGTGTGAATTACGGGAACGCCTTCTCCCATAGACTCATTTCTAATCAAATAATTTTTTGATTTTTAAAAATTGATTTCCTTTTTCTCACTAATAATAAAACAGTACCTTGATCCCAACTAAGATATAATTAATCCTTTTTGGAGGGAAAATAATACTGTTGGGTTTATTTAACATTTAAATTAATTTTTAGTAGGCTTAAGGTATGGTGATGCAGAATGAAAGCTCCGGAAAACCCCAGGCCTGAGCATTCTGGATAATATGTCACATATATGTAATGGATTCCAAAATGCTATATACAATGAAACACAAAGTAATATACTTGGCTAAAAATAGGTTAAGTTTCCACACAATGTAAGCCCCCCATTCACACATTCCTACATGTGATTCTCTTCATTACTAAATTGCACTGTGCAAATTGCAAGTAATTCAATCTACCATTTAAAATTTTATTCTCAATCCAATAAATGTATTTTTTTATAGTTGTAATATTGACTTGTAGGCTGCCAGCATAGGTCATTTATCAGAACACAAGTTACAAGACTGGGGGCACCTAGGAAACTTACATTCCTAGCCCCATATCAGATTTCAAAACTACATTTTAAAAATCTATTTGCTCTTTTGGAAAATGAGTTTCAATGCAAGATTCTGCTGGAGAAGCCATATTAACTGATGCATTTTGTTAAAATATGTTTTCCCATGACAGAATCCTTTTAATGGCAGGAAATTACTCGTATAACAATGATGCCCATAGATAGAGTGTATGTTAAGCTCAAGTCTAGCTGATGCTGCTCCTCATATGGAGTCTAATTGCATTGTTTTGAAATCCTCAAATAACTGATTTCAAATGTGCATTCTTCTTATTGAAAGCCTATTTCACAGTGCATTAAAAGAATGTCATGTAATAAAAAAAGAAAACCTGGTTTGTCATAATCAGACAAGGCATGACACACTTCAAAGTGCCTGGAGCAGAGTTTTTGCATGCAAGTCTGAAAACAAATTAAACTTTGATGCCTGTAGATAGTAAATTAAATATGTTGCCAGGAAAATAATAATAATTCACTTTTGTTTGTACTTAAATGGGGGATTGTAAAATGTGTTTGTTTTAAAAACTAAATGTAAAACTGTTTTATGTGCTATGTATGTGATGATGCACCATCTGTTTATAAATGTCAGTTTCCACTTACAGTATTAGATCATATCATTGTTTTATTCTCTCAGTCTGAAGGCTAGGGGAATCAAGGGCTAGATTATTGAATGTTGTTTGCCTGACAGTTTTAATAACATCCAGTGAAGACAATTAAAAATCATCTTGTCTGGCCCAGAGGCAAGAGATGAAACAGGGATCAGCTTCAGAGTTTACTGTACATGTTGGAAAACAGGGTCTATATTATTTGCCTTCGGAAATAAAAAATACTTGCAAACAATGCATTATACAAAGAGCAGCAGGCTGCAACCAGTGGTGTTATTTTTTTATTGATTTAATTATTTTTTTGTTTAGTTTGAAAAGCCAGGCCGGGGCATTAATGTTTATGTAGAAAATATTACCTTATGAAAAAGGATCCAGAAAGCTCCTTCTCCTTTAATATTAATCTGTTATGGATTTGTTGAGTTACTATGTTACTGTTTCCAAATTGCCACTAAAATGCTAAAGTGGAATAATTGAATCCTTGATGAAATCTGTATTGGATCCACGGATCCCTGATCTTATGGAACATTTTTTGTTTGTCCTGTAGTACAAATAAATAAAGCATATTTCATAACAATCAATTTAATTAAGTGTGTAGTAACAACCAAATAAATCAGAGGGGCAGTTTTTTTAGTTATGTTTTTAAGTTTGGAAACTGTGTTAAATTGTTTGAATAGTAAATTACAGTTTATGCTACTGAACTTGCTTTTGGAAGAATGTACAGTACATTTAGAAAAAGTCCTCCTATCGAATATAAAATGCTATTTGAAACAAAATATATAAATAGACTGATAGACTTGACAATAAGCAATACATCTATTGCATTACTAGAGATTGCAAAATATCTAGATGCATGCTGTTTTATAATTGCTTTAGCACTGTGTGGGCAAAAAAAGCAAACAGTGAATGCAATAATAGCATGTTTTATATTTTTACTTAATTTAAAAAAAAAATGTATTGTAGAATATTAAGTGGATATAACACTTTATCGGGGGAGGTGGTGATTTACTGTATGTAGGGGATCAGAAAAGTTCTTCCCCTGTTTTTCTGTCTGTGACATCATCCAACCTCAGTTACAGGCTGGAGAGCCATCCGATTGGCAGGGCGTCCCAGTGCATACTTGGGAGAGGGGGAGTGCCTGACTTTGGAGCCAAATGTACAGGGTTTCCGACAGAGCTGCAGCAGCCAGAGAGATCCAGATCTGTGCAGTGTGACAGTGCTGCTTGAAAGAATTTTCTAGGGAAAAGGGAAGAGCTGCGTTTGCTTTGAGAAAGTATTTGAGCATCAGGGAGAGACAGTTTCTATCTCCTGCCTGTGGATAATTTGGCCACTGTGTGTTTCCCCAGGGTGAGGACAGGTCCTACTTGTGTACCTGCCACATGGAAGCTACTACTACATTCAAAGGAAAAGGTACCCTGGGGCAGGTAGCTCTACCTGGGGGACATAAGAGCTCTTGGGGACGGGACATTGAACTGACCGGATTTATTCTACATTTATCCCCCCCCCGGTGTGGAGGGTGGGACTATGACATTGAGAGACTGTGCCAGGGGTTGGTAGTCCACACAGGTTCCCCAGAGTAAAGTGAAATTGTGTGATTTGCATTTACTAAATGCAGTTTTACATAAAGTTTATATTTGTTTTATTGCAAACTGTGTGTGTTTTATTTTTCCTAGTGGAAATCCCCTTAGATGTGCTCCTCAATGTTCCCTAGGTGAAGGCACTGCACTGTAAATCCCAGTTTCCAGTACTTTTCATATGCCAAAGGGACTCAGGGCCCTGGATTGCCAAGTATTAATTGCTATTTAAAGAGACAGTAAACAAATTAGAGTTAAATGTACATAACTTTTTGTATGAAAAAGATGTTTTTTCACTGTCAATCACATGTTTTCATTCATTCCCTGTATCATTGTGCATTATTAAATCATGTCAATACACAGATTCAGTGTGGCATTAATACTGCCTGCACGGTTTGTTTCTCTCCCTCCCCTGTCCTGTTCATTTAACCCCCTCTCTGCCCTGGTCATTGTCCATCCTCCTCCCCCTCCCTTCACTGTTTGTTCCTCTCCCTTGCCCTGCTATGACTGGGGAAAAAAAGAAAAGCAAACTGCTGTATATATAAAACATAATCTGCTACTAAAAGTATTTTATTCTTTCTGGGGGCAATGTGTATCAGGAATTAGTGTAAATACTATAGTCACTTTCTACACAGTATTGTGTTGTATGCAAAAAGCAATTCATATATTTTGGGCTTTCCTTTGTTACTCCCCGCACCTGTTATTATATGTTATATAATTCCAGAACAGCAGCTGCATTTATTGCTGCGTTTATTTATTTATGTTGAGCATTTAAGGTATGTTGTTAAAAGTGAATGATCAGGCAACAGCATAAGTTATGTGCAGGCTGGGAAAACACAGGACAGAGGGTGGGAGGGGGTTAGTTTAGCCTGTCAGTCAGGGCTGTGACCACTTCCTGTGGGATATTGAAGAGACACACCTACTCCTCATTTCAGCCTAGCTTCTGACCTTTAAAGATCTCTATGTAGCTCTGATATAATAACAATTTTAGGAGGTAAAATGCTTTCAAAACATTTTTCTTTCTGCGTCGTTACATGTTTTGAGGAAGGATAAGTAATATATCTGAATATAAAGGTTATATGAAATGTCTTCTTTAAAAGCAACCCATTAACTGTAAGAAAGTTATGTTGAAGCAAGCAAATACACAACTATTTAAAATACATAACAATGAAAACTAAACTTTTTAAAGGGGTGGTTCACCTTTAAGGTAACTTTTAGCATGTAATAGTATGGCAAATTCTAAGCAAATTCTAATTGGGTTTCTTTATTTATTTTTTATAGTTTTATAATTATTTGCCTTTTTCTTCTTACTCTTTGCAGCTTTCATTTGGGCGTCGCTGACGCCTTCAAAAAAGCAAATGCTCTGTAAGGCTACAAATGTATTGTTATTGCTACTTTTTATTTCTCATCTTTCTAGTAAGGTCCTCTCCTATTCATATTCCAGTCTCTTATTCAAATCAATGCATGGTTGCTAGGGTAATTTGGACCCTAGCTACCAGATTGTTTATGATGCAAACTGGAGAGCTGCTGAATAAAAAGCTAAATAACTCAAAAAACTTAAATTTCAAAAAATGAAAACCAAATGCAAATTGTCTCAGAATATCACTCTCTACATCTTACTAAAAGTTATCTCAAAGGTGAACAAACCCTTTAAGTGACAGCAGGCAAATTATTAATCCCACATCATTTTTTACATATAATAAATGGTGCTGTGTTATTTTCTAATCGTCATTATGTAAGGGGCCTTGGTAGGGGAGACTCCCAAAGGTTTAATTTTGCTTGTGTCATCAGGAAAAGCACTGTCCATAATGAGTCCCTTCCAGAAGGTGTTCAATTTTCTTACCGTTACCAAGCATTAATTTAACGCTGTCAACATATATGTATATCTCCATGACAACAATACAGTCTATTTCTCCTGCAGTGAGCGATCAGCATTGTAATTAAGGTTTGTTTAGCTTTTTGTCTATACAGCAGATACTTTAAGTATAAATTATTCCTCTATCCAAAGCAGATGATTTAATGACTATATAACAAACCTTGATTCAGGACACTTGTGAGTAGCACAAATTGATTACATTTTGAACTGAAATAAGTGAAAAGCCTGTATGTACTGTATACTAATAAATATATATATATATATGTGTATATATATATATATATATATATATTTGTGTGTGTGTATTTATAATTAATTGTACTAATAACATCATCCTTATAGCAACACACAAGAAAGTAATTCTACATTATAACTTTCACACAAGGGAATTCCAAGTCAGCCATAATAACGTGGCAGATTTTTCAGATTAAAGCCTGCGGTCTGTAGATGGCAATAGTAGTCTTACATTTCAAAGCACAGAGGCAAAAAATAAAACAAGCATATTGTATGTAAATTTCTGCTGTTTTGCAGTAAACATTTGACAGTTAAATGTGCTAATATAAGTAAATGTATTCAGTACATCTCCCAGCACAGTATTTCCTGAGCCAGTTGTTCCACTTCTATGTATCCATAGTGTCACTGCACATGTTAGCAGGCTCTGCTGCATTTTGGAAATTGATAGGTACATGTAGTTACTTGTGTAAATAGGACAGGCTAGGTGAGCATAAAACAAGAATGGGACTAATAAAACAAGATTACTTTAAGGCAGTTTAACAAATCTAAAAATAAGGATTCTCTACAAAATACTAATGTAAAGATACTGAATTATTAAATAAAAATATATGTTGCTAGATCTTTATGAGAATGGATTTTGTTGTCATTAACTCAGATTAACAGAATTAAAGTTTAGAATTGTACTGTATCTGACATTTCTGTATTTGTGCTGGTTCTTTGCAAGCATGGATAAAATTATTCCAAGGCATATACAGTTAGGGGCATATTTATCAAGCGTCCAATTTCGAATTGAAAAAGACCAACTGAAATTAAGTCGAAGTTTTTTTTGGTCGAATAGGTCCGTATTCGGCTGTATTCAAATCGTGCGAATATAAGTACATGGTAAATTTTGCTACACAAAAATAGTTAAAAAATCTAATTTTTTTCATTCGAAAATTCATCTCGACCTTTGATAAATCTGCCCCTTAAGGAGATATTATCAGTGTAACTGGAATATACAAGAATAACCCTTTTGCCAAAAAACAAATGTGTTAAATTGTTTGTGCCAGTAAAGCCTGCTCCGTCTTTATATCTATATCTATCTATCTAACTATCTATCTATCTCTCTCTCTATATATATATATATATATATATATATATATATATATATATATATATATGGGCCATTAATTTGTACAGCTACACAACATATTGTACTGAACTCAATGATAAAAAAGAGTATTGCATTGAGAGAATACTGTTTCTTACACTTTTCCAAAACACCTTATTCAATACAATACAATTCATTCCAATTAGCAATAGAAAACCAGCCCTAATGCTTTCTGTGCAAAAAACTGCAAAGAAAATGGCCACCCTTACAAGGATTGAGACATTTTGTGATTTTCAAAATATTAAAAGCTGTATAATAAAAGTTTTTTCAAATAAAACATGAAACACAAATGCATTTTTTTAAATTAAACCATCCATATCTGTTATAAACTTGTCTCAGTCTCAGCTGTCTGTTTTGTATTGCCTGCCCCTTTTCTATGCCTATGTAGATAGTTACTTTCACTTTCAATTCTGCGCTTCCTAGATGTCACTGCCCTCCCCATATTCCCCTCCCTCCTCACAATCTAATTGTTTAGCCAGTGCAGTGGCATCAGATACACCATGCTGGCAAATAAACAAAATGTTGGCATGATGTAAAGCTTGCCTTAAAGGGGAACTCTAGCTTCCAAACCAAAATTTGATAAAGAATCCCACATAACACACAAACCCCTAATATATACATCACAGTTACCTGTTTCTTCAAAATGACATTTTCTATGCTGCAGTCCAGCTGGTTAACAGTTGTTCTCTTTCTGCATTATTTGAAATCCTGGAAGGGAAGGAGGGACTAAAACACAAATTGTAATAACTTCTCCACAGCTTACAGACAGCATGCAGGAACTACTTAACCCACAATGCATTGCACTGTGATTTTCTGTTCCTTATTGAAATCACATGTGCAGGGAATTGTGGGGTTTGGCGGAGGTAGGCTGAGGACAACTGGCTGTTGATACAAAGTAACAGTAGTCAGCCAGCTCAGCAAAGTAGTCAGACAGATCAGCAGGAGAGCAGGGGGCCATACTTAGGGAACTGTCAGAAATCATGAAAAGTCTTCATATTTTATATATGATGTATATTGCAAAGTTGCTGAAATTATGTTTACTTTTCAAAAAGCTTGTGTTTTTGTGGAGTTCCACTTTAATAAAATTTTCCATAAAATGGCGCCTGCCTGCTTGTTTTCATAACAAACTTTATATATTTTTTGTAGTGTAACTGAAGTTTATTTTGCTTAAATACCATCATAAAATAGGATTTGGAATTATTTCTCAAGGTGGCAGGTCCCCTTTAATTAGAGTAGTAATAGTGATCAATCCAAGTTAGGAATATAGTGCATAGCGGTCAGGTTAGTATGGAAAAACTAGAAGTTCTGTCCTGGGTGCAACAGTGATAGAAACCAGGTGGCTTGAACACGACAAAAAAAATGGAAAATAAAAATAAGACACTACAGATTTTGCTTGAGCTCAGTGTTGCTGTGCAGTGAGGCTGAATTATCAGGCTGGACATGCTGGACCTTAGGAGAGACTGTTGTAAAAACATTTCAGTTTGATAAAGGGCCATTGTTTGGCTTGAACTTTGTAACTGCCCTGATCACTAAGCCTAAGAAAAGCAAAATAAAGGTTTTTTAAACAAATATTCCTGTTGGTGCTGTCTGCTACAGTGTGTGTGGATATCCAGAGTCGGTTGGAGTGGACACCGAATGACGTGCACCTAATTACTAAATGGGGAATTTGAGTTTCTGGTGAGTGCAGGCTGAATTGTATTTTTTTGTAAAAACATTTCAGTTTGAACAAGGATCCAACAGGGCCTCAAGGATTTGATACAGTGCTTCAAGAAATACTATCATTTGGTTCACTGCAGAGTATGTCCAGCTCATTCTGTGCTATGTAAAGTCTTGAAACAGCTACACATACAAAAGAGTTCTACAGGATATTTAATTTTTCGAACAGTAAAGAGCCCTTTCCACACCTGTGATTAAAAACATGTTCTAGACTATAATCATGCATTCCAGTAGAATCTTTGTTCAAAAATGTTGATCATATTATTCAGCTAAGCAAATTAATTAGCTTTATTTTATATCTATAACAAAATATTATAGAATCTATACTAGGAAGGGGCTTTTTTACCATTTTATTTACCATTAAACTGCTTTGTTGAAAATTATTGCTTGTTAATGAAAACAAAAAACTTATATGCCTAAAAAAAAAAGGCAATTGTAAAGCAACCCACTATTTGATGAAAAAAAATGTATCTACAATATTCACATGCACAAATTCTGGTGTTCAGTTAATATGAACAGCTGAGCTAGGATGTAGAAACTGAGTGAAATGGGATTAAGTAAATGTAATGTTTAAATTATGTGAATCTCAAATCCTGTTTTCAGGAGTCTCCAGCAGAGCATATTATAAGGATTTACAAGCCACAGCTGGATCAATCATCATCACAAGTTAAAACCTAAAATATGTATGGGGGTCTTAAAGCCGGTAAAAAGAGATGCAGCTGAGTAAATGCTGGTATTATAATTCTAATTAAACACATGACTTGAAGAGAATTAATTAGAAATTATATTTAAAAAAATATATAAATGTATTTTTTTGTATTACTCTGTAATTATCCAACTGTTTTCCCCCTAAATATTATGCCACACGCACCTCTGTTTACATGTAAAAAATACTCTCTCTCTACCTCACAGTGGGTGCCCTAAAGTAATTATTTGTTTATGCATTTCCTCATTTGGTCAAATCTATTGAGAAATTAGCAAGCAGTACCACAAAGGCTCAGTTTCAGCATTCATATGTTTTACTTCTTTTTTTTTAATATTATTTTAAATTCACTGTCATCAGCAAGTATTGCAAGGAAGGGTCTCCTGTCTATATTCATTATGATAACTTAGCCAAGAACAAGCTTGAAGATGATGTAAATCATATTGATTTCTTCTAAGTTCATAAAATATTGTATAAACATATTTCACTTAGAGGATGACAATATGATGAATTACAAGGGTTATTAACATATTCTTAAAATTTGTGAACAGTCATCTATAAATCATAAATCAGTAAGTAAAGGTAATTTCATTAGGGAATATACATTTTTTCACACTGAAAGACACCATTGAGAATCAAAATAAGTTTTAAAAAAACAGGTAAATAATAGCTTTTCTTCTGTATTGTACCACAAGAGTTAGCTGAAATCCGGAAACAGATTCATTCATTTTAAAATTCGAGGATTTTTTTTTTGATCAAGAAAAATAGATCAATTAAACTTTATAAAAAAAAAAAATTATCACTAGCATTGTAACAAAGATTCTCTAATTAGAAATACTGTGCAAAAATGTGCAAAACCAGTATCACAATGAAAATAACATTGTTCCATTAAATTTTACAAATTCGACTGTTTAAAAAATTCAAAAAACTTAGCATAAACTTGATTATTGAAGGCACACCTTCCACAATCCTTTTAAATCTCTGGACCCAGATACTGAATTTTTGTATTTATTTAGAAGACCTTTTTTGACTGATTTCAGTCATTCAGGCTCTTAAATATATTCTCTATTGTATAACTGAAATATTGCACGATAGGCAACTAATTCATTTGGTAGAATGCTGCAGTAGTAGTATTTGGCAGAAGATATCATCTAACAAGCACAGCTAACTTGAGTGTGTATTTTAACAAAAATAGGGAAATTAGATTTTCTGTTCAGTTAATTTTACTTTGGTAGGAAACATATACAAATTATTCCATTCCTGCAGAGCATGGGGCAGCTACAAGTGTCACTAAATATATGCATCATCCCTTTTCAAACTAATTGTATTAATTCTAATCCATGCGACCGTTTTAGTGTTCATTACCCAAGTTCATGCATTGTTTTCTCTGACTGATTGCATTATCATTTTGTAAGCTATAATGATTTTGATTATGATTTTTTATGTAAGTATTAATCATTTCTTTCCCGAAACCACTTCATCGCTATGCCTATTTTGTGCCCCCAAATAACACAGAAATTTAACCTTTAATCATGCACTTTTTTGTGTTCTTGACCACTGGTAGTAGTATGCCTTTCAGATAAGTAGTTAATTAAACTTACACATACATACACACACTAGTCAGGCCTGGATTTACAAACTGGCTGCCCCTAGGCCAGCTCTGCTCATAGTCCCCTCCCCTGCCGGTGCCATCCCCTCGATTTCCCCAGCTGCTGCCCATCATTGTCCCCTCCTCTTCCCTCTGCCAGGCGCTGTCCACTTCCTCCTTGGCAGGCACCATCTTAACGTGCGTGTGCGCAAGTTTTAATATTCGGGAACAGCACTGGAGACTGATGTGCGTCTCCAGTGCTAGTAGCTAATCCTGATGCGGCTTGGCGGCCACTTTCTGTTGACAAAAAAAAGGATATTATCAGCATATACTGTATCACCTCTTCACTTCTGTGTCATGTAGTTTCAGTCCTGGTGCCAAGGATGAATCTAAGGCTGCTGCCAGTTTATTAATGTATACATTAAATAGAGTTGGGCTCAGACTGCAGCCCTGTCTGACTCCATGGCCCTGCTGGAACCTTCTCTTCCTGTTAACTTTCATACTGCATTGGTTCTCAGTATATGGGCTCTTTATGACATCATATGTCTCCTCTCCTATCCCACCCTCCAATGTCTCAGGAATAGACCTGGGTGCCACACTGAGTTGAAAGCCTTTTTAAAGGACCAGTAACACTAAATTTTTTTTCCCCAAAATTCGTTAGTATAGAACGAAAAATAAACACCAAGGCAAATAAAACTTTTAAATTGCAAAGCCTTTGTTAAGAGATAACTTACCAAAACTCCACTTCCTGTCCTCTTCTAAAACGGCGAAAGGGCGACCATCCATGCAGCGGCGTTCAACTTCTCCTCCCTGGCTATTCTAGTGACAGTATATGAAGAGGAGGCAGTGGTCCGCTCTGCAGCGCTTCCCCTATTCCCAGCAGTCAGACTTTGACTCCAGCCTTTCCTCCTCTGACGAGGAAGAAGAAGAGGAGGAGGGCAGCCTCTGCCTCTCCAGCGGCAACCAGTCACTCGCTCACACGGGGGGTTGTAGGATGGGTCGGTACAAGAGGTCGGGAGCTGGGGGTGTACAATGTACTTCTCGAATCACATGGGACAAACTCCTCGCCTGCTGGAGCTCGATACAAGTGTGACCGACCTCATTCCCTCCAGTCTGCGCTAACTTGCGTCCGACCCGTCGACCCCACTTGTTCCCCGTCGACGTGCCCATCTGAGTGTGCCTGGGGCTGGCAGTCCCAGCTGCTGCAGAAGAAGCCGGCGATTTTAGACTCCGGTTGCTGCAGAATCCATGGATGAGGTGGGAGCGCTGAACCACTTGCTACCCGTCGATGCGCTACAGCAGATCTGATGCAGCAGATCTAATCTCCCCGACTGAATCCCCCTCAGCTCCTGTCCGTCCTCCTGGGGTCGCCGGGTCGGGGTCGGACGCAATTTAGCGCAGACTGGAGGGAATGAGGTCGGTCACATTTGTATCGAGCTCCAGCAGGCGAGGAGTTTGTCCCATGTGATTCGAGAAGTACATTGTACACCCCCAGCTCCCGACCTCTTGTACCGACCCATCCTACAACCCCCCGTGTGAACGAGTGACTGGTTGCCGCTGGAGAGGCAGAGGCTGCCCTCCTCCTCTTCTTCTTCCTCGTCGGAGGAGGAAAGGCTGGAGTCAAAGTCTGACTGCTGGGAATAGGGGAAGCGCTGCAGAGCGGACCACTGCCTCCTCTTCACATACTGTCACTAGAATAGCCAGGGAGGAGAAGTTGAACGCCGCTGCATGGATGGTCGCCCTTTCGCCATTTTAGAAGAGGACAGGAAGTGGAGTTTTGGTAAGTTATCTCTTAATAAAGGCTTTGCAATTTAAAAGTTTTATTTGCCTTGGTGTTTATTTTTCGTTCTATGCTAACGAATTTTGAGTTACTGGTCCTTTAAAGGAGAAGGAAAGTCTAAAAATAATACAGTCAGAAACATATTTCTCTAACTCTCCATCCTGTTGCTTAATTTGCCTATGAAATGGCAAAGTAGTGTCTCAGAATGCAGTACCTGTTCCTAGCCTGTGCAGCTTCCTTTTCTCCCTGAACAGAGATTTCCCCAGACAAAGACATGCGCACTGCACAGCTGTGTGACTTTTTTTTCTTTCTTCATTTGCATAATCAGTTTCTACGTATAGAAACGCTTGACCCCAGTGTCGGACTGGCCCACCGGGATACCAGGAAAAGTCCCGGTGGGCCCAGGTGTCAGTGGGCCCTCATGCTGCTAAAAATCTGGCCTATTTCATGGCCATTCCCTATTTGTATGAGAACAAAGTGGCTAAATAGTTGGAAAACTAGAGTATAATATGCAAAAAAAGAGACTAGGAGAATAGAAGTTGAGTGAGAAGAGGAAGAAAAATAATACTAAGAGTGGGCCCCTGGTCTAAGATTAATTGGTGGGCGCCTGGTCAAAGGTTTATGGGTGGGCCCCTGGTGTCCCAGTCCCACACTGCTTGACCCCGTTAGCCCCGACCACTTTATCCCATTGTCCAATTGGAATGCTCCCATGCCATTTCTAAACAAAGTCCTGCACAGTCCCTCTGCCTCCAGTTGCTGAGCTGAATTCGTGTTTGACAGAAAAGGAGCAGTACAGGAGCAGAGTTTTGCCAGCTTTAAACTGCATTACCGAGTTAGTTATAATGCAATTTATTGTCTTAATATTTGTGATTTATTAATTGTGATTCGGCATTGGTGGTCAGCAACTGCCTTCGCTCTCGGTGTCCACACTGTAAATGTTTATGTGCTGCATATTACGTGCCTGCAGGTATGATTAAGCACGGGGTCAAGTGAAGGGAAAAAATCTGTGCATGCGCAGTGTGGAGGAGCCGCAGGGGAAGTGACGTTGGCGCTTTTAAAATGGCGCCGGCAAATGCATTAAGATTTAGAGAACTTGCCAGGCAGATTACTACTTAATGGATCGGAATTCAGAAGCAAAAATATAGCGGTTCAGGAGGCGCATGTGGGGTAAATATTTTAAAGCCATTACCATTTGAAACCTTTCCTTCTCCTTTAAATTCTACATAACAGGCAAATATTTTCCATATTTTGTATTTTGGACATGGTCCCTGCTGATGTTGTGCTGGATGTAGATATGATCTGTGGTACAGTAGTTTGGCATGAACCCTGCTTGGCTCTGGCTGAGGACATTGTGTTGTGTCAGGAAGGTGATGATTCTCCTATTTATGATACTGTTGAACAGTTTGCCCATTGTGCTGACCACACAGATCACTCTGTTATTCGCTGGGTCCTACCAGTCCCCACTTTTGTAGATGGGTGTTATAAGGCCTTGGTTTCATATCTGAGGGAAGAAACCAATACCAAGCACCAGGTTGAAGAGTTTTGTTATTGCAGCATGTGTTTCTGGGGGCTGTATTTTATCATCTGAGACAGGATTCCATCTGTACTGGCAGCTTTTTTATATTGTTGGTCTTTCATTTCCTTTGATAATTCTTCTGCTGTATTTGGTTTGCAAAGAGGGGTTTGGTAATCCTTGATTTTCATCTCCAGAGCATGAAACTTTGTCTGTATCTGCTTTCAGGGTTTGCTCAGCTGTGGTCATTTATTTGTAGATAGCTTTGAATAGTAATTTGCCAGATGTTGCCATTTTGTATGTGGAACAGATTTTTCGTTGGTCAGTTACTTATGTTGATATGTCATAATGCTAGATAGGAAAAAGGATAGAAATGTCACCACTCTTTACACCTCACTACCATAGTAGGATTAAACACTGCATAATATGGCCCAGTAGAATGACTTGTTGATACTCTCTTTTTTTGCATATCACAAAAATTACTTGTTTTTCTTACTGCACCTAGTTCTAGTTATTATAATGGTACTACACCATTATAAAATAATTGAAAAACTCAAAATATTAAAATTTAAACCAAACAACTCCCATCTTAAAGGGTTGGTTTTAGGGATGCACCGAATCCAGGATTCGGTTCGGGATTCGGCCAGGATTCTGCCTTTTTCAGCAGGACGCGGTTTCCTTCTGCCCAGCTGAACCGAATCCTAATTTACCTATGCAAATTAGGGGCAGGGAGGGAAATCGTGTGACTTTTTGTCACAAAACAAGGAAGTAAAAAATGTTTTCCCATTCCCACCCCTAATTAGCATATGCAAATTAGGGTTCGGATTCGGTTCGGTATTCGGCCGAATCTTTCACGAAGGATTCGGGGGGTTCGGCCAAATCAAAAATAGTGGATTCGGTGCATCCCTAGTTGGTTTTAAGTAGAAAAGACCCACATTTTTAGATAAAATAGTTCTGGTACCATTAGTATTAGGGAGAAGTGGATACCAAAACAAAATTGAGTTACATTATGTTCTCATCATTGTATGTATATTTTTATGTATATACAGTAGCTCTACTTTACTATAACACAAGATATTGACTTTGTTTTTTAGTGTTTTTCTAAAATTTAAGTTTAATGTTCTGGGCTCTGGTGTTTCAGTTTGGCAGCTCAGTGACCCAGGTGCAGATTCTGAAATATTAAAATTTGCTACATTAGTTGCTATATATATTCTGGGAAATATTAGTGTAGCGCTATAGTAAATTGAGTGCACCGTTCTCTAACTATGAGCTCCACTCCCAATACTGTGCTCCGTATGAGAACTTAAATCTTAGGGAGTGAGCCCTCGCAAACAGTGTGGAGGCAGGATGTAGTTTAACTGTAACTTGGTTCAGGGTGCGATAATTGGGCACCAGTGGTTCTTATAACTTAACCAATGAACATATTTATTGAGCAATAACAATCCTCAATGGAGTGTACATACAGAACAAACAGGATCATACATCAACAGTGGATAGGCATATACTCACAAGCATCAGTGGTCAGTATTAGTCCCCTCAGGGAAGAGAACATACACAGCAGCAATGAAGGCACACCCAGCTTTCAGCCTTTTCCCTAAGTGGAACCCAGGGGAATCACTACATCCCTAAGTCTGTACACTTAGCCTCTACTTCTGGGCAATTAGTACAATTAGATCATAATCCCTCTGACTCTCCTCATCAGAGCATTAGGCTGCTCAGCTAAATAACCTTTCTATCTGTCACTCCTAGAGTGACCTCTTATGGTGAGTAGCCTATCCTTACTAGACCTGACCTGTCTAGGTTCCACTCGAGCTCTGCCTGCCTGCTCAGGCCACGGCCAGCACAAGATGGACCCTGAGCACATGGCTGCCAAGGACTCAGGGCCGGAACTAGGGGTAGGCAGAAGAGGCAGATGCCTAGGGCGCAACGATTGGGAGGTGCTGGGCTACCTTTTCTGCCTACTGCTAGACCAGACCTGTCACTAGACCTGCGCCCGAGAATGCTGCTTCGGTATATGCTTGCATGAAAGGTGTTACTGCGCATATGCACGCGAGCGCTGATGCGCATTGATCGCTACTGATGCACATGCGCTTGCGAGCGCTACTGATGCGCACATGGGCCCTGCTACGGAGAGACGGAGATGGGGGGTGAGCTAGCAGGCTGGGCTGCCTAGGGCGCCTCTGCAAGGACTTTATACTTTAGCACAGTGCCATCTACTGGTCACTGTGTGAACACCAAGGGCAAAGCTTAAAGCAGAATAATGAAATAGGTCCCCTTTTAGGACCCATTTAGGCATCTATACCACTGGGGCTTTGCCTGCCATTATTATTAGGGGTGGCTAATTTACAAGACCCCTGCATTACCAACTATTGGATTAATTATAATAATTATAAGATCTGCTTCAGAAAAGCCGTCACAAAACAAAAAAATGGAAAATTTTTATTTCTGATGAACTATCTGAATAGAACAACTGAATAGAAAAAAGTGTTAGAAGGTGAACAACCCCTTTAATGTGTAGCCATAAATATATTTTCAAATGTATATCCTAATGATGCAAATTGATCATTAGCACAAATTATCTCACACAAGATATTAACTAAATTCAAAAATAAATTAAAATTAATGTGTAGATATAAATATAGTTTCAGATGTATATCCTAATGATGCAAATTGATCATTAGCACAAATTGTTTCCACTGCATTAGCTCTTTAGAACATTTCCATTTCTAAATTATGAAACTTCTTGTTTGGCTGAAACTCAGACATAACTGTATGTACTACCATATATAGTATTTATCCATATGTTAGTAAGGGTTTGTGCACTTAGGAAATCAACAGTTACTAAAGCAAATGATATGACTTTTGCTATCTTATCAAGATATGTTTAAGTATCTCATGTAGCATTTTTCCTGGAAATTAAGAAAATATACACATCCAGCACTTTGTCCTTAAAGTAATAAAAAATACTCTTGGAAAAATTGAAACTAAGACATTATAAACATATGATAATAAACAATACATTGTAATTTGTGCACACAGTTTTAAAGATTTTTCGTAAATAAAGATTTTTACGTAAATAAATAGTGAACTCATTACTACCATGTGGATGTTTGGATCCTTGTGTTTTGAGGCTGAGTGATGCCAGATCAGTAAAATAAACATATTACTGTATGTTGTTAATGCCTGTCAGATGTTAGTGCATGTGCATTTTTAAAGAAAAGTGTTAGAAAACCACCAAAATAAAGTCACATTGCATATGTTAGCCAACATTAGTTTGAAAGGCAATATTAGTAATCTGTAGAAGTTCATTATTCACCTCTCACAATTGTAATATTTGACTTCTGTCATTTTTGCATTTTGGTCTTGGTAAAGCAAAACCACTTAAATCATATATATCAGATTCATCTATTGCATCAGAAGTATGGATAATGGAAACCATACGTGTATTGTCTTTGTTGCCTATGGTTATTTAACTGACTAATAGGGATGGGCGAATTTTTTCGCCGCAAAAATGACGCCCATCGACTTGTATGGCCTTGTGCGTCAAAAAAAAAAAAGACGCGCGTCAAAACAATTTTGCCGCGCGACAATGTTTTTGACGCCCATAAACTTTAATGGGCGTCGGCGACATTTCGCCGGCGGCAAATTTTTGGCAAAACGAAATGGGTCAAATTCGCCCATCCCTAATGACTAAGAATTTCTTCATTTCAGCTAGTTATGTGGCTGCTGCACCCATGCCGAATATGCCAATTGGTATTTATGCGGGTTATATATATTTTTCTTTAAAACAAAATGTGTTTACTTCAGATACCACTTATGTGCCACTTATTGATCCACACTGCTTAATAAGCCCTGCGTGTTGAGAATTACAGTTCAGCCCACACTGATCCATTTCTTTAACTATTGCATGGGCTCATCCGAGAGAAAAGGTTGTGAATGCAATGGTGTTCTGTCTACGCGAAAGATTTACATATATATATAAGTATGTAATGGCGCAGAGTTTGCTTTGGTCTAATATAGCAACTATAATATGGAAATAATGTAAAGTTTTAAAATGATGACCAGTAAATGCTACACATAGGCTTCATTGGTTTCTAGAAATGACTTAATCTGCACTATTTGCCGACCTTATTACATAATCCCCTTGATTTTCAACAGAAGGGCTGGGGAAAAAAAGGAATTATATCATAATAAATAATATCATAAAACACCAGCGAGTTCTGGAACTCTCTGGTTCTCAGGAATCCTTTTGCAGGAACCCGACCTCATAGGTAAGTAAATATGCCAATTAGTTTTAATTAATGAAAAAGAAAATGCTATAAAAATGTGAACAATGATAACAGAAGGGAAAGGTGTGCCTTAGTTTAGGGGTTCCTTTTTATTCTTAATTACTATTATTTAACCAGCAGTAGGAACCTATTTCTTATGTATATTTTGTGTCCATATAAGTGTGATGGGACTATAGTTATACACTTTAAATATTAAATAAGTGTTATGAGAAATTGCCATGTTTCACATGAGCTCTGACTTCAGAATGCCATTTAAAAATCATTCAGTATGCTAATAAGCATGGATTTTTCCTCAAACTTAAAGGAGAACTAAACCCTTACGAATAACTGGGACCCTCTATAGGCCGTTACTCCGCCTTTTGAACAGCTTTAATTTTGTCACTTCATTTAGGGGCATTTTCTTGTGTTCTAAAGGCAAAGCAGCAAAGAATACTCTTAACATACTGTATGCCTATGATATATTTTATGTATTCCAAAATAATTTATTTTAAAATTCAGGTAAAATGTTGATAAAAATAATTTATACGAAAATTACACTGACAGTCTGATTGTAAAGTATTTAAAATACATTGTTCTGAAAGGTTTGCTGAAATGGTTTTATAAACTTTAGTGGAGCAGTAAATCAAACTGAGATACAATCTGAGATATCAATAAAATGAGCACAAGAACAATTTTACTTTATAAACAGAAGACAGCTTCCAGCAACACTGTGATCTTGTTTGATAAGTCTTTATAGATAGAGTCAACTGTCACAGAATTGTTTGACTGCAGTTTGGACTAACCAGCACACTATTGTTGTATAATGTACAGGTATGGGAACTATCATCTGGAATGGTTTTTGGTAGAAAAAAATGGGTATATGTTTGCGAACTCCCTCATTAGATTAAGAAGATTTCGAAAAGCCAAACAATAATGCCCATGAAGGCTAGGACAGGTGTCCCCAACTGTGTTTGCCTGTGAGTTACAATCAAATGTAAAAAAAAAGTTAAAGAGCAAAATAAGCTTGCAAAAAAATTCCTGGGGCTGCCAAATATAGCATGTAATTGCCTATTGGTAGCCCCTACAAGAGGCTCTGCTTGGCAGTACACATTGTTATATGAAACTAAAGCTTGCCTTCAAGACAAGAATGCAAAAATAACCACCTGCTTTGAGGTCAGTGGGAGCAACATTCAAGGATTTGGAGAGCAATATGTTGCTCATGAGCCACTGTTTGAAGATCACAGGGCTAGGATATCTAAAATCTGTCTGCTACTGGACAGACTGATTTGTGGTATTTGGTGCGTCTCTTAGAGCCAGTAAACTGCTAAGTTAATTTAAGACTAGACAAAACTCGAATCACAGTTGTGCCCTTAGAGCATAATTAAGTTGATGTCAAGTGTTAGGTCAGGGGCACTGTGGAGGCAGATGAGGGAAGGGTGAGTCCTTAAGGCAGGAACTGTATGTGCCTAAGGGGCCATGGCAAAGACAGATTAGGAGAGAGGAGCAGACTAGACAGAAACAAGGATGTTGAGGACGTAGATCAGGAGCAGACTTGAGATCGGGAGCAGGAGGACTGGATAGCAGGAGGGAAAGATAAGGATCAGGCTAGGCAGACAAGATACAGACAGGAGAAGGAAAGATAGGGCAAGGCAAGGTCAGGATTGGAGCAAGGAGCAGAACAAGCTTCAAGTGCAAGGTCAATGCAAGGTTAAAGTAAGGCAAGATCAACGTCAAAGCAGGACTGGAACCGGTGTAGGAACAGGCAAGCCAAGGTTTAAAGCAGGACTGGAGCAGAACCGGGAGGGGAAGGCAAGGTCGATCAAGGTCAGAACAAGGCAAGGGAAGGTGGCTAGAGCAGGAACCTTTGGCTAGCGACAATACCACAGTGCTAGTATAGGAACCAATGCTCAGGCAAGGAGAGTGAGGTGGGCTGGCCTTATATAGGGCAGAGTCAACCCTGATTGGCTGATTCCAAACCACCAATCAGGCTGCTGCTGGGCTGCAAAAGCCAGGTAATAGACAGTGAGCAACCCTTCAGGCTGCTCTCTTGCCCAATGGTTAAGGCACTGAGCCAGAAACCCAAAGGTTCCTGGCTCAAATCCCAGCAGAGCCTGACATTTGTGACAGCACCGGTTTATGCAAATACAGAAGTTCTAGGACTCTGAAGCCTGCAGGCACATGTAAATATAGAGATTAATTTAGCAAACAGAAGTACTCTTCTAGAATGACAACCATACTGTAACGATCGCCGCCCGGAGCAGGCCCAGGAGCTCCGGGCGGCGCGTCCATCTTCGCCGGCGTCGCTCCCAAAATGGCGGCGCCCATGGCCGCCACGTGGGTAGCGGCGCCGGGCGATGACGTCAGCGCGCCGACGTCGGCGCAAGAGCGTCAATGACGTCAGAATGGCGCCAAATTTGAAAATAAAAACGCCAACTAGACGCCAGAATGGCGCCCAAGAATAGGATTACTTTCCTGAAGCATATCCTGGGTTTCCTGTGTGCCTTATTGCCTAATCTTGTTCCTGCCTTGTATCCTGACCCTTTGCCTGGACTTTGGACTTTGTTTGTATTCTGCCTGCCTGTGAACTCTTGCCTGATCCTGACTATTCTCCGTTTAACCCTTTGGATACCGCGACCTTGTTCCCTCAAGAGGGCTTCCTCCTTGATCCAGACAACCTCCCTGGAGGGAGCTCCCGGCTCCCTGACATTATTCTTGGGCCATGGATCCTTCTGAGGAAGCCACACCTCATGTCGGACGAGCGCTCCGCGGACTGGCATCCCGCATGGAGGACTACGAAAACCAGCAGGTTCGCATTGGGCAAGCACTCGATGTCCTGCTGGCTCAAGTGCCTTCTGCGTCCTCCACTGCTCCACCTACTGGGGATCCCCCCATGGCGGCAGCCCCCACGAACACAAGCTACTCGACAGGTGAGCCTCGCATTCCACCTCCCCCTCGTTTCAGTGGGGACCCACAAGCTTGCAGGGGATTTGCCACGCAATGCCAAATTCAATTTGAGTTCCAACCCACACAGTTTCCAAGCGAGCGTTCCAAGGTGGGGTATGTGATGTCTCGATTGGAAGGCAAGCCACTGGAGTGGGCAACGTCTCTTTGGGAGAAGAATTCCCCGCTGACTTTTGATGTTAAAGACTTTCTCCAAGCTTTTCGTATAGTCTTTGATGCTCCAGGTCGGGTTACGAACGCCCCTGCCCGTCTCTTGCAGCTCCGGCAAGGAAGTCGCAGTGTCAATGAGTATGCTATAGACTTCCGAACACTGATGGCGGAGACTTCCTGGTGTGATGACGCTTACAAGGCTGTATACTACCAAGGCCTATCCATCCGCATCAAAGATGATCTCGTCTCCAGAGAGACTCCTGACACCCTGGAAGGGTTGATTGCTCTATCCATTAAGGTGGACACTCGTCTCAGAGAGCACCAGGTGGAGAGAGAGCGCAGTAGACGATTTTCTCCCATGTTGGCCCCTCGCTTTCAAAGGCCGATTCTGCAAACACCCGCTGTTCCTGTGACCCATGTGTCGACATCTCCCTTGGAGGAACCCATGCAAGTAGGAAAGACTCGCCTCTCCGAGCAGGAAAGACTCCGAAGACGTATGGCAGGTCTCTGTTTATACTGTGGTGGGCATTCCCATTTTGCCAACGCCTGTCCTGCCAAAGCCAAGAGTTTTGTACCCCGAGGTATGTCTCAGGTTTCTCATGTAGGGGGCATCACTCGAGGTTCTCTGGAGAAGTATCAAGAAAATTCACGCAGGCTTCTCCTTCCTTTGCAGATTCACCTGGCAAGTAAGTCTATCTTCGAAAGGGCCTTCCTCGACTCCGGAGCGGATGGCAATTTCATGGATGCCTTTTTTGCCGAACGCATGAAGATTCCTCTGCTTCCATTGTCTTCTCCCCTGCGAATTACTGCCATAGATGACAAACCCCTGGAGTTTGAATTCGTCACAAAGTTCACGGCGGAACTATCTGTACAAGTTGGGGCGCTGCATCAAGAAAAACTTTCATTCTTCATCATCCCCTGTCCTTCTACTCCAGTGATATTGGGTCTTCCATGGTTACGTCTGCATAACCCCACCATAGACTGGTCCACTGGGCAGATCTCTCGTTGGAGTTTATTTTGCCTGCAACATTGCCTTCCGCCAAAACCCCTCGAGAAGGTGAATGTCTCCTCTGCGGAATTAAAGACTTTGCCCTCCACTTACAAGGGATTTTCCGATGTGTTTTGTAAAAAGTCTGCAGAGTTCCTTCCCCCACATCGCTCCTACGACTGTCCGGTTGAACTCCTGCCTGGAGCTATGCCCCCCAGAGGGAGCACCTACCCTCTCTCTCCTGCAGAGACTACCGCTATGAAGGAGTACATCCAAGAAAATCTCCAGCGGGGGTTTATCCGCCCTTCTACCTCTCCTGCAGGGGCTGGGTTCTTCTTCGTGGAGAAGAAGGACGGAGGCCTTCGGCCTTGTATAGACTATCGGGGTCTGAATAAGATCACCGTGAAAAACAGATACCCTCTGCCCCTGATTGCCGAGCTCTTTGACCAGCTGAAAGGGGCAAAGATTTTCTCCAAGTTGGATCTCCGGGGGGCCTACAACCTCATTCGCATCCGGGAGGGTGACGAATGGAAGACGGCATTCAACACTCGGGATGGGCACTATGAATATCTCGTTATGCCCTTCGGCCTATGCAATGCCCCTGCCGTCTTCCAGGAGTTTGTGAATGATGTGTTCCGAGATCTCCTAGGAAGGTTCGTAGTCGTATACTTGGACGACATCCTGATCTTTTCAAGGACCTTGAAAGTCATCGCTCCCAGGTGAAGGAGGTACTCTCTCGTCTGAGGAAGAACTCTCTCTTCGCCAAGTTGGAGAAGTGTGTTTTCGAGGTATCCAAGATCCCCTTCCTAGGATACATTATCTCTCCAGAGGGATTTGAGATGGACCCCGTGAAAGTGTCGGCCATCCAGGAGTGGCCTCTCCCACTGAGTACCAAAGCAATCCAGAGATTCATCGGATTTGCTAATTATTATCGACAGTTCATCCGGGGGTTCTCTTCCCGCATTGCACCTATCCTGGCCCTCATCCGAAAAGGGGGTAAACCCAGCCTGTGGCCTCCATCTGCTATAGAAGCCTTTCAGTCCTTGAAAGAGGCCTTCACGTCCGCTCCTGTTCTTCGACATCCCAATCCTGCACTACCCTTCTGCATCGAAGTTGATGCTTCTGAAGTCGGAGCCGGAGCTATCCTGTCTCAGAGACATTCCTCTGATGGAAAATTGCACCCCTGTGCGTTTTTCTCCAAGAAGTTCTCATCCGCAGAGCAGAACTATGACGTCGGGAATCGAGAACTCTTGGCAGTCAAGCTTGCCCTTGAAGAATGGCGTCACCTCCTGGAGGGTTCTGAAATTCCTGTCCAGATTTTCACCGATCACAAGAATCTGGAGTTCATACAGTCCCTCAAGAGGCTAAATCCCAGACAAGCCAGGTGGGCCCTTTTCTTTTCCCGATTTAACTTTGTTTTGACTTATCGCCCAGGTTCCAAAAATCTGAAGGCCGACGCCTTGTCTCGTAGCTTCACTCCGGTGGACCGTGACCCTGAGAGACAGGAACCAATCATTCCACCAGTCAAGATCATTGCCTCTCTGTATCCCCAATTTGCCGACCAGATTCTGGCTGGGCAGTCCTCGGCTCCTCAAGATACTCCGATTGGCATGGCCTTCGTCCCTCCAGAACTTCGCCTGGCCATCCTGCAACAAACCCACTGCTCCAGGCAAGCTGGACATCCTGGTTCGGCTAAGACCCTTGAACTCTTGAGGCGCCTAGTCTGGTGGCCTGATATCCGCAAGGATGTAAAGGACTTTGTGGCTGCTTGTAATGTCTGCGCCACTTCTAAGCCTAGCCATTCCCGCCCCAGTGGGTTGTTACAGCCTTTGCCGGTACCCTCTCGTCCATGGACGCACCTCTCTATGGACTTTATTGTCGAACTTCCTCCCTCCGGTGGGAATACTGTGATCTGGGTTGTTATTGACCGCTTCTCCAAAATGGCCCATTTCATCCCTCTGAAGAAGTTGCCCTCTGCGGTGGAGTTGTCCCAGCTATTTATCCAGTACATCTTCCGCCTGCATGGTTTCCCGGTGGAGATCGTCTCCGATAGAGGCACCCAGTTTACTGCCAAGTTCTGGCGTTCCTTATGCAAAGACCTGGGAATTGTTCTTCAGTTTTCATCTGCATACCACCCGCAAACGAATGGGGCAGCTGAACGTGTCAACCAAGCCCTGGAGCAGTTCCTGAGGAACCACGTATCCCTCTGCCAGGATGACTGGTCTGATCTCCTCCCATGGGCGGAATTCGCTCATAATAATGCTTGTCATTCCTCTACAGGAAGGTCTCCGTTCATGTCGGTGTATGGTCAGCATCCTCAAGCTTTTCCCCAAGACTTTGTGCTATCTGACGTCCCGGCTGCTGACGACTCCGCAGCCCATATGTCTGCTATTTGGGCTGCGACCAAGTTGAACCTAGAGAAGAGTGCTCTTGTTCATAAGACTTTCGCGGATCGTCGTCGAAGATCCTCTCCTCTCTACAAGGTGGGTGATAATGTCTGGCTCTCTTCCAGGAATATCCGGTTGAAGATACCATCTCCCAAGTTGGGTCCAAAATTCGTGGGACCATTTCCCATCTTGGAGATAATCAACCCTGTGGCTGTCAGACTCCAGCTTCCACCAGAGATGAGAATCCCCAACGTGTTCCACGTGTCTCTGGTGAAACCCGCCATCACCAACCGGTTCTCTGGCGGTCAGTCTCCTCCTCCTGCCATCTCAGTGGAGGGTCAACTCGAGTACGAGGTGGAGAAAATCCTAGACTCCAGAATCTCCAGAGGGTCCCTTCAGTACCTCATTCAGTGGAAGGGCTTTGGCCCTGAAGAATGCTCCTGGGAAGGACACCGTGATGTTCACGCTCCTCGTCTGGTGAGGGAGTTCCATTCCAAGTTTCCCCAGAAGCCAAGTCCTGGTGGTCCAGAGGCCCCCCGTGAGGGGGGGGGTACTGTAACGATCGCCGCCCGGAGCAGGCCCAGGAGCTCCGGGCGGCGCGTCCATCTTCGCCGGCGTCGCTCCCAAAATGGCGGCGCCCATGGCCGCCACGTGGGGTAGCGGCGCCGGGCGATGACGTCAGCGCGCCGACGTCGGCGCAAGAGCGTCAATGACGTCAGAATGGCGCCAAATTTGAAAATAAAAACGCCAACTAGACGCCAGAATGGCACCCAAGAATAGGATTACTTTCCTGAAGCATATCCTGGGTTTCCTGTGTGCCTTATTGCCTAATCTTGTTCCTGCCTTGTATCCTGACCCTTTGCCTGGACTTTGGACTTTGTTTGTATTCTGCCTGCCTGTGAACTCTTGCCTGATCCTGACTATTCTCCGTTTAACCCTTTGGATACCGCGACCTTGTTCCCTCAAGAGGGCTTCCTCCTTGATCCAGACAACCTCCCTGGAGGGAGCTCCCGGCTCCCTGACACATACATTGTCTCTACTATCAGTGTTATCATGGGGCAAAATCCATTGTAGTTACAAGCCTTTAAACTGACCTTGCAAAGTCTCTGTGTTATCATTGGTGCAGTCAAATCACAATGCTAGTGCCCAGGGCACACTGCTTTCTTCCATGAGACCAAACTTACCCCCATATGTAATGCTTTTAAACAGGTTACCAGTAAATGCTACAGCTGTTTGCTATGGGTTACTGCACCTGGGCAAACTCAGTGCCTTTTATTACATATCCCCCTAAAGGTATTCATTGTATCACTGAACATTTGTGGGCAGATTTTAAACATGCAAGACAACCCAAGAAAATATTGGAATTAGCAATGATTTCCAAGGAAAAGTAGACAAAAATATCTAGAATAACATCTGAAATACATAAGCCTTTGCAAATGCATTTTAACCCACTTATCCCTGCAGTAGTTGTTTCATACTTTTCACAAAATTAACTAAATATATAATTTGACAAGGGGTTTCCATTCAACTGTATAAAGCTGCAGGGATAATACTATACTAATACTAATAATGGCAATTTATGTTATGCAAAATATGTATAAATAGTGTAACAATTTGGTAGAATAATATTTTTAAGCTTGAAAAAAGTGCAATTATTCTATAGCATTTTCACCACTTTTGCTGGTCCCTTTGAGTGTACCATTTAATGCAATTGATTCTCTGAGGTCATGTCAAGTAATGGTACAATGCTTGGCGTTAAATGTACCAATTAGCTATTTGTAATGAATTTTTTGTGATTATTCTTGGAAGAACAACTACAGAGCCTTATAAGTCAACTATTTTATACAATATTTTACAAAAAAACATGCACAAGAGCTCTATAAATGGCATTTTGGCTTCTAATCTTTGCACTGCAACCGCTAATAGCAAATGCATGTAATTATGTCCCACTCTTATCAGTTTTCAAGCCTTTCCTAATGAATTAGTGTGATACTGTCTTTGAAACATAGATAATAAAAAAGGCAAAAAATGTTTTGTACTTGTATCAGCAAAGGTCATTTATCTTAATTGGATTTATTACATTTTATAATCATTCTCAGTACTTCTACTAAATGTACTCGGCAATCTTTTATTTCACTGCTGTTTGACTTTGGGAACTGACCTATGCCATCTGTTTTTTGCTTTGAGGGAATCACCACTAAGGATGAATTGACCCCTATTCTACTTATTTTTTTCTTCATTTCTTTGTCTTGCAGAGGATGTTCTGAATTGAATAACTGCATATATTCACTGATAAAGCTGAATGTCTGTACTAAAATGTGATTCTTTCTGATATCTGTCAGAATGTTTCATTTGTCCAAGAGTGCAGCACACTAAAAATTACAATATGTGCTTATATATCAATTTTCCCTACTTTAATGTTCTGTAGTGAATAAAATGCTCAGTAATGTAGTACAGAAATATCTGACTTGTATAACAGTTGACGTGTCAGGACAGTTTTAAAGAATGTATTTTAGTAAGTAATGGTCAGCTGTATGGCTAACACTTTTTTAATACAAATATTATTTGGAGAGAGTAGTATGAGAAAATAGAAAACATGGTATACAAATACACCATTCTCTTGTGGTTCATATGCCCAGCCCAAGAGCTCTTATTAGTTTAGACTACCCTTTCCTTGAATATGCTGTAGGCTTCAACATGGCTTGCACAAATACTATACCTATTTTAGTCATTACATTTGATTTCAACACCTGCATCATGGCCAGTGCAATGTATGGGGGTATTTTACTGGAGCGTTCTCAGTGGTTATTTTACTGGGGATTACAGGCTCTCAACTGTGGCATGAATAGCAGATGATTCATCACTTTTCTTAAATAGTAGCAGCATAATTCCCTGTTCTAGATGGCATATTGTTAGCATCCTTTGGTGTTCTTATCAGTTTAGTGGGTAGAAACCTATGTGCTGTGTATAACAGGTCAAACAAAACCGGAATTACCAGTACCAGAAGTTCAACAGTAATCAGGAACTAGGCACGGATTAGGAGTTCCAGAACAGGAATCAAGGCAGGAACAAAACAGGACCAGTTGGGGAACAAGTAGCAGGCTGGATCTGGCTTGGAAGCATCAATAATTGAGCACTGGGAGTTGCAGGAAACAGGTTTATAAGCCCCTAAATAAATTGAGAGCACCAGAGGTTAAAGAGGTGGGTGGAGTTGAGAGTGTAGCAGGGAAAGGAAACATAATGATGAAGATGACTGACCCATATCAACTCAGAAAACCTCCAGTGGCTCAATGAATTAGTGTAGGTACGGTTCAAGACAAAGTCCAGAGCGTACCTGACACTTCTTTACAGATGTCTTCCGTGGTTTTTACCAGTGGCTCAATGAATTAGTGTAGGTACGGTTCAAGACAAAGTCCAGACCGTACTTGACACTTCTTTACAGATGTCTTCTGTGGTTTTTATGATCCTGTAGCAATGAGCCTTGTATGTAAGCTATTTTGATCACCCCTTAACAGGTATCATGTCATTATGATATCATCTCATGGACAACCTGGGAGCCATCACAGGATTGATAACTCAGATGGGAAGAAAACTACTGAGGTCGTTCGTGACCACTAGTGCAGTTTCATACATTTACCAATTTAATATAGCACAGCAGAGAGTTTGAGAGTTAAATAACGTACAGTAGAGGTTATATTTTGCAGAAGGATCATAGAAAACTGATTTGTGTTATGGGAATGGTATCATTCAGAAGAATAATCAAGTAGATATGGAGAAAATCCCAACCAGGGCATATCATTCTCTTGCAAGTACTTTGGGACAGTGTACACATTGTGGGAATTCACTCAAATGTTAGCCTTAGTAATGACTTCTCAAATTAGAAAGGCAGTGACAGACAGGTAACTGTAAACAGTAATGTGTCTGTGTTATTTACAACAGAGTTGAAAGAAGTAACTTGTAACAGTGTGTACAAGAATAGCCTGTTCCACTGGCAGACTGGCCGCACAGGTCTTGCTCTTTACAGTAAAGTCCTAGCCCCACTTAGGGTAGTTAGTCCATGTATCTATTACAACAGCCTTGGTTTTCTCAAAAGTTATTTTCACACAAATAACTTTGCATGAGATATACACTTACTTAGCGTATATCTCATGCATTCCTACTTCCTGTTTCCCCTTGGCATAGAGCTCCCCTTCCCCTGGATGGTGAGTCATCACTTACAACATCTGCGCTAGTTGATTTACAGACAGCCTCTGTTATGCTTTCCATATGCCAGTTCTAACAGAGCATTCTGGGAGATATGTATGTACCTTTGTGTTTTCCCAGACACCGTGCCACAACCTAATAAAAAAAACCTTTTTCTTAAAATGAACACAATAAATAGGATTTCTGTTGAAATTACTTTGTGTCAATCTTTTAATTTAAAAAACTAAATTTTGGGTTACCTTTTCACTGAATTTCTCCCTCCACCCACTTAATGACATGGGCAAATTATTCAGAAGTCCCTATCTACCTTTGAGCACAAAAGCAACCCCTCCCTTCTCTAAGCAGCAGCTTTTGTGGACTGGTAATTAATTTTATTAGCTCCATTGGATCAGGAAATTACAGGAAGCACTAAAGTGAAACTAGTTGCATTTTCTTGTTTAGTGCCAACAATGACAAAAACACAGTCACTGTCTAAATCTCTTTACAAAAGCCAGCAAAAACTATGTCTTTATTGTGTCTGTAAACAAATTACCTCTATATACTAGTTCTCTTGATGGCATCCCGATTTCAACGTATCATGTCATGGTATCATGAGTGACTTTGCTTTCAGACTCTTTCAAAATAAAGAAAATAAGTTTGGGTACCTAAAGTATTTCTAAACCTGTGTAAAATGGGCTAAACTGGAAAAATTTTGTTAAAAGTAGTGTAAAATTAATGGTAATTGTATTAAGATGAAATAATGCATTATAATATAATCTATAGCGGTTCATAGTAGCCCTTAGAGCCTTAACTGAGATTTCTTGAGTATGTCACAGAAGAAACTTGTTTACTTTGTGCTTACCTTCCAGAATCACCAAATATGGTTTATTTTTGCATTTTATGAACACCATAATACTTCTGTCATCCAGCCGCAAAACAGTTTACATCCTCCTATTTTCATAAAACCTTTACTACACAATCCTTTAACAATTGAATTTTTTTTTTTAAACCTTTCAAAAGGATAAAATATTAATATTGCAAATGATTAAGATGTTAATATTGTCATAGACTGGGCTGTTGGCATTAAAACCAGCTAAATATAAATGGCATTACGAAGCAAATAGACCATAAAATGATACAAACAAATAGCAGCATTACCAGCTGATTAAATAACTCTGTTCTTATGCTATGATAGAATATTGTGAGAGAAATAATTTTAATTTAACTACAGATTCAGTAATGGCTATTAACTAAAATGTGCAGTAGGGAAGCTGAAATCCTGGCAATTCCGATTAAAGATAATTATTGTTTTATTTACACTAATGCATTGTCAGCCACAAAATACTAATACAAAATAATGCTACGTTAATGATTTAGCAGCTAATGGGTTTTTAGATCTAAAAATCCTTTACAAGCATGTGATCTTTCACCCAAATAATTAGAGTTTAATTTTATTTGAATGCAAAATGTTCAAGCTATAATATTTCTGGAAAAGCCATTCCAAAGATGTAGATGTGCAGTAATTGTATAGATCTGTATCCTCCATCAGGTTTGCCAGGATTGCCCACTGTGTAGCTTTCCATTTTCAAGCTATAACAAGTAAGTATTGTATTTTAATACCAGTACACTAAACAGTTATATACCTTTTCTAATTACTTGCCTTTGTTCATGATGTTCGTATTGCTAACTAAGATGAGATAAAATATATAATGGAGGTCCATCAACATTCACAGTCTGCCCTTGCAAACATGTGTGCCATTCTCTGTAACTAATGGGGAAGAGATTTGTAACAACTGATCTTTTAAAAAAAATTCATAGCAACATTAAAGGAAAACTATACCCCCAAAATGAACACTTAAGCAACAGATAGTTCATATCATATTAAGTGGCATATTAAAAAATCTTACCAAACTGGTATATATTTAAGTAAATATTGCCCTTTTGCATCTCTTGCCTTGAGCCACCATTATGGTCTGTGTGCTGCCTCAGAGATCACCTGACCAGAAATACTACAACTCTAACTGTAACAGGAAGAAGTGTGGAAGCAAAAGACACAACTCTGTCTGTTAATTGGCTCATGTGACCTAACATGTATGGTTTGTTGGTATGTTTGTGAGTACAGTGAATCCTACGATCCCAGGGGGCGGCCCTTATTTTTTAAAATGGCAATTTTCTATTTATGATTACCCAATGGCACATACTACTAGAAAAGTATATTATGGAAATAGTTTATTTACATGAAGCAGGATTTTACATATGAGTTGTTTTATGCAATATCTTTTTATATAGACCTACATTGTTTTGGGGGTATAGTTTTCCTTTAAGGGGCCTATTTATCAAAGGTTGGATTTTAGTGGTTTTAGAGGCTCTTGAAACCACAACTAAACTCACAAACTCTAAAACTATGAATGTCATGAGATTTACTAAAATAAAAATAGTGCAAACAGAAAATTACACTGAATAATTCGCTGAAAAATATGAATACCACAAAAACCTCTAAAAATTCAAGTTTTTCGGACAATTTGTATTGGAAAAGAAATTCTGGAAAAGTTTTGTGTTAGAGGTTTTCATGGTTTTTACACTTCATGCATCTCGAATTTTCAGAACTTTTTTAAAAATAATGAGAAAACCACAAATTTTCAGAGATTTGTGAAAATTTTAAATTTGATTGTTAGTTAATGGACCCCTAATAATGGAAGCCTGGAAGCAGACATAAAGATAGAGTTAAATTATATGGTGGGAAATATAAAAAGAAGAAAGAAACACAATTTATAATTAATCTGGTCCATTTTGCTTTGCCAAACATTTTTGAAATTGCAAAAAAATCACTAATCTCATTGAGGTCAATATGTGTTTTTCCCTGTGACATTTTTAAAACCTTGCAATATTTTTTTCACTCTACATTAGAGTGTATGGGTGTTGTTTCATGGCACAATATTTTGCTCTTGTGTAACTTTTTTGATTACTTGTTTACATGTTTGTAAATTGCTTAAATTAGATTATTTTTATATATATATATATATATATATATATATATATATATTGGAAATCGTTCACAAATTTTCCCAAGGTTTCTCTTTCTTTACTTAGCTCGAGTGAAGGAATAGAAGAAAAATACTTCGAATCTCATGTTTTTTTGGCTACTTCGACCTACGACTTCGACTTTGATTTGAACGATTCGAACTTAAAATCGTTCAACTATTCAACCATTCGATAGTCAAAGTACTGTCTCTTTAAAAAAAACTTCGACCCCCTACTTCGCCAACTAAAACCTACCGATGTGCAATGTTAGCCTATGGGCCATAGGCTTTCTAAGGCTTTCTACGTTTTTTTTGGTCGTAGAAAAATCGTTCGATCGTTGGATTAAATAATTGCAGTAAATCCTTTGACTTCAATATTCGAAGTCGAAGGATTTACCTTCGGCAGTCGAATATCGAGGGTTAATTAACCCTCGATATTTGACCCTATGTAAATCTGCCCCTACGAGTGGAAAACATATTAATGAATCAGATATGAAGTTTAGAGAAAGAATTTAGTCAAATGTGGTGATAAATATAAAAAAATAAGAAACATGCACGATACTACTAAAGTTCGTATTGGCTGATGGTTATAAATAATAACACAGCATATATATGGGTGCTATTAAAAGAGCTTATTGCTATTCATACTGTGATAAAGAAAATGGCAACACCTAAAACAAAACCATTTTATAGCATTCATCAGAGTCCTTAATGAAATTGAAACAAGCATATATGTCAAATGATCTGTGAAAAATAGGAATTAATAAAAGTGGTTTAGTATTTTTCTGTTTTGCTATAATTATATCTAGTATTAACATAAAACTATTTTTATCAGTTTTTTCTACCATCATTGATTTTAGGTTTGAATCCTAAAAACTGTAGTGTTCTAATATTTAACTGTACCTCAGTGAAATCCTTTTAAGAATTAGTTTCCAAGGGCATTTCTTCTATGGTGCTATGGTTTATACTGTAGTTACATACATTGATCATAACCCTTCAGGCATTAATTTACCACTGTAAACTAAGCTACCATCATAACTAACATTTGTCATCCCCTTTATTAATGTTGTTGCCTTGGATCGTTAGTTGTACTGGATCCTTTGTGGTTTGCTAAAACTGTCTCTGTGAACATGAATCCAAGACTGTAGTGTTTTTTAAGATGTCAGACAATTATTTCTGCCTCTGTTATGTCTTAGCCCTTTTGGCTTTGGGAAATATATTGCTTCATTTGGCTCAGTCTATTATATACAAGTACTTCTAGAGCTTTCTACAGTAAGGACTCACTTGACCCTCTGTTATAAGTTAAGAAAATATTTATACAAAGAATTATTACTGTATTTACTGTACATCTCTCACCTGCAAATGTATTTAGAGCTGCCGCAATTAATTCTGTGCTGCAAGAGCTTAATGGATATTGCACAATGGAACCTCCTTTATTGTAGTAAATTATGTGCGCACCATAAATATTGGCACAATTAAAATGACTCTACTTAAAATGCATATTGTAGTAATTTGTACTTTACTTTTAAAGAAATGATCTATTTTTAATGTCAGACTGGCAGAGATTATTGTTGCTATATATATTGGCATTAGGTCGGTGTTTTTTTTATTTA
Organism: Xenopus laevis; assembly: GCF_017654675.1. Classification (NCBI taxonomy): domain Eukaryota; kingdom Metazoa; phylum Chordata; class Amphibia; order Anura; family Pipidae; genus Xenopus; species Xenopus laevis. The sequence continues at coordinate 196,003,831 of NC_054371.1, forward strand.
ATTGCTCATTGGTCCTTGTTTAAATGGCTGACTTGATGGACTATTTGGATTTTGCCTTGAAAATTGTGATCCAATTCTATGTTTCTATTATTCATATTTTAAACAAATGAAAGGTAATTTTTAGGTGTTTTGACTTTGATCACTTTGCATTCATTACTTTTATTCTGCTTAAATATTCTGCTACCTCCAGAACTTCCTTGCCAGGATTGCCAAATGTCAGTTCTGTTCATATTACTTGAATGAGATAGGATGGTTGAGATTTAGAATGAATTGTGTTGAGAGAAATTCCAGTTTGAATCAGTCATTTGGCCTTTAGTATTCAGAATGCAGTTCATTCCATAAAAAAAAAGTCTCCTATTAATTTTAGATGTTCTTTCCCTTCCATATAATTTGGATGGCACATTTGGTGGCTAACTAATTGACATACTCAAGCAGAAACTTGTTAAGTCTTAGTACCATACTTTCATTTAAAAGGGTAAAAATGTATGTACAGCTACTGTAAGACTTAATTGCAAAAAGTAGATTAATAGCCTTCAACATTGTATATATAGCAAAAGTATCACTTATATTTAATCACCATTAATAATATGAGATGTACATTATCACAAAAGTACAAGTAAATTTTGATTCTATAACAGATCTTGTGAAATAATCCTGTGGTTTATATGGAGTTAAATAGATGTTAAACACCCACCCTGAGAACACATAGGGGCAGATTTACTAAAGGGACATCGCCAATTTACTAACAGGACAATTTGCTAGCAAAAGAGATTGTCGATAGCGCAATTTTGTGCTCTTTCACCGGGCTCATTTTTGCTTAGGTGAGTCATCGTTACTTCGCAAATTCACTAAAGTGCAAATTTTACAGAACGTTACCTTCACCAGCTTTGACTGATAAGATGAAGCTACATCCTCCTCAATCTTATTGACATGACCCATGCATCTGCCTATGCCTGCTCCCTTACTTACCCAATAACGGAGTGACAATATCATTGTTGGAATGATAGAGGCCGCAGCTTTATTAACATTTTAACAGTGCAAAACATTAGTACAAACTGTAGCATGAATAATCCATTCATGGCATCCATTAAGAAGAAATACAACAATTCCATACAAACATAGTTGTAATAATAATGAGTAACAAAAACATGTCTGCCTGAGCCCGTTGTCAGTCTACCTCCCAATAGCCGTGCCAAGCCCTGGATATCCACCAGCCACTAAATCCCAAGCTCAGATGATTCCTGCCGCATATCTTGGGGGCTCCTTTTGCGCCCATTTTTGTATTCCATCTATCCCCATGGTCACCCACCTTAGGAGTTAAACCATCCACTTTGACCTGATCTGGCTTAACAGTAGAGGTCACCTCCCCGGCAGACTGACAATGACCAGCCACGGTTTGCAGAGCTGGACCCCCTTTAGTTCTGCATACACTGCCACGCCCTCCAGGACAATGCAATGATTTCCTGTAAATTAAAATTAAACAAATCCAGCCCTATCTCGTTTAAGCGTACCCCGTCCGGGCAAAAAAAACTCATCAAACTCTAGCTCCGTGTGCCTAACCACTACTCCCCCGTGTGCCTGTACAAATTTTGAAACTGCTTTATTGGTTTTAGCTCTGGCCCTGTTTATCGCTTGGTGGGAATGTGCCCCCCTCCAATGAGCTCTAGGAATGATTTCCGACCAGATGAGGCTAACCCCTGGAAAAATAACCTGAAACAATCTCTCTGTCTTTTATGAGAAAATTCATTGGACACTGTCCTAAATCATTACCCCCTGCATGTAGCAGAATAATGTCGGGTGGGCCGAATTCTTTTGCTGTGTACACCACTAAGGGTAGTACTTCCCCCCACCTGAGCCCCCTCCTACTGATCCAGGCAATTGCACCTGAGTTAGTTGATCCTCCCCCCCTTGGCCCACCTGCCGCGGCTCTCCCATCGCTGCATCAGATTATCTGGTAGGTGAGCGTGGCCCCTGCTCGTGGCCATTATGTCCCCTTCTGCTGTGCTGCCTGGGCGTTACTAACTGCCTCTCCCCTGTGGTGCTGTGCCTAGCCTGGCCCACTATACTTGCCTGTTTGATGGGCTGCGTGGGAGTCCCTTGGTTGTCCTCTGAGTCACGTGCTGCTAGGCCGGAAGCTGATTCCCCATCCTCTAGGTCAGACCCCCTGCAGGTATTTGTGCGCTGCTTGAAATAGGCCTTCTTCTGCAGATCGGTGGGGAAGGGCTGAGCCGGGTTGGAGGCCTGGATCTGCGGGTCTTCATGGCATGGGTGCCCGGTTGTTGTGCGTCCTGTTCAGGGAGTAAGCGCCGGAGCCATTCATCTCCTCTGCTTTCAGCCTCAGATCTGATGCGGGCCAAAATGGCTTCCAAGTCGGATGCCATTGTTAAGTTGACCTGCTCACTGTGACGTCCTCTTAAAATGATGCATGGCAAAATTTCCTCTATTCTTTTCTCCTTTTCCACTCCCCCCTTGCTACAAGCTCCACTCCCCAATTGCCAGCATTCTACCCAATCCCCCACCAGCAATGCTGAGCTGTGTCATGCAGACCCTCCTCCTATGCTATTGGGCTCTCATTATTGTCAGTTATATCATATCTTGTATGCCGAAAAGTCATCATTTTTTTTTTCCATATTTTAAAGCGGGATTGTCTTTAAGAGTAGAACTCCACAAACATTTTTCCACAAAACGCACGAGAAAAATCGGATAGAGTCGCATGTGACAAGATATAATTGGACTGAATGAAAAGTCGGAGGTAACAACTACACGGTCCGGCTGTCGAATGAGGGCGCTGCTTTCTGCGTCCACATCCACAGTCGTGTCACGTCTGATGTAATGTAGGTTTTACCTGCAACTATTCATTCAGTCCAATTATATCTTGAATATATATATATTCTCTTGGTTGTCTTTTTGTAGTTTTTTTTTTTTTTTTAAAGCATTCAACGCAGCCATGATAGATGTGCTATGTTTGCCAGGGGGGGGTGTCACATTTCAGATTCAAATCTTTTTCCTGAATCAAAATTGTTTACGCTAAAACTCGTGAATTTGAATTGTTTCAAAAATTCACATGTACGAAATGTATTAATTGCAAAGAATTCTGAAAACTCAAATTTAAAACGACATGTCAAGTTCATGTAGATGTCAAAAGTCACAATTTTATTCAAGCTAATTTTTTTATATTCAGAAGAAATAAGTAAACATTTGAGTTTGATTTAGGAGCTTAGGTGAATTGCCGATGTTGTATCAGTCTTTCCAAAATACCATGGAGGTTCAGTTAAATACAATAAGAAAGGGCTTGTTTAGAAAAAAATAACAAGATGGCAGAACACAGTAGCAGTCATAGCAAATTCAAGTTAATAAGACTTCTCCTTCAAGGAAAATAGCTCTAGACTTGCTAGCTCAAGCCAAGTTACTGACTCATTTTTGGTGTTACTGGTTCTCTAAGGGGTAAGTGACACAAAGACCCACACATTGCAGCATGTGAATATACTGTATGTGTTTATAAAGTAAAACTTTGTGAAATAAATATTTATATACACAAAGAAAGGCAAAAATCACCTTTAGATTGATACAATGTAATGCATCATTTTAAATAGGGACACAGTCCATGAATACAGTAAGAATACTGTGAATAAAAGACAACCAATGAATACACTAAAACAGAAATTTTAATTTATACGCAGATATGATTTTTACTTTATCTTTCCAGGACTATTGCCTTTGAAGAAAGATTGATGTCGACTATATACTATTCTCATTTCGGTTCTTATCATAGAAATAAAACATCAGAGTGTCATTACAGGAATATACTCTATTACTTTGACCTTTTCTAAGTACTTTGCATTGGGTTGTTGGTATTCTCACTACTCCCTTGTTTACATTATTTGTATCCTGTAGGAGAGCTAAGAGTTGTTTGCTAGTTGAATTACAAGGCACTGAAAAGGTCAAAAGTATATAACAAATGATACACTGCTATATTAATATATTTTCATCATTCATTATTTAAAGTAATAAAAGAAGCAAACATGGAAAAACAAACCAAAAATGTAGTCTACCTTGCTCAATAATAAACTGATCTATTATAATATTAATGCAAATGTGTTGGTAAACATGGACTTGGTGTGGCATTATTTATGAAAATGTTTGCAATATAATCTATGTACTGAGCCTGAAGTCATTAAGTAAAAGTGCCTCCTTGACACGATGGGACTTATTTTTCAAAATCCAAATTTTTGTTTTCCCCAAATCGCTACATTTTTTCCCCAAAAAACTTGATTTTTAGGATTTTTGCTTGAAATGCCCGAAAAATTGTCGGATTTTCAAGCAAATTCCAGTGCAGACCACAGAAACTTCCAAATAGGATAGGGACCTCTCCCTATATACAACCTCTGCAGGTCTGAAATGCCGGATTTTTCATCCTCTGGGAATAATAAATCTTATAAAGTTTTAATTTTTTTCCACTAAAAATTTGGATTGTATAGCAAAAAAACCTCGAGTTTTTGACATTTGGACTTTAATAAATAACTCCCACATAGTTCAACTTGACCAGTGAGTGATGCACTCGAGCAAGTTGCAATTATTTGATTATTTTTATAAATTTGCAGCCATGGTTATATTAGTGGGCCTCTTTGGTATTAAGAATGTCTTCCCCTATTGCACATGGAAAAACTGAAGCTAGATACATGTACAATGAAATAAACTGCATTTGTATACAAACCTTTCAAGCAGGTTAAAGGACATGTACATTTTATTTCACTGGGGGATGTGCCAAAATGCTAGCTAGCTAAGTTTTAGTTTTTCCTTGGGCTGGTGCTCCTTATAAAGGAGAAGGAAAGCTCCAAGACAGTTTATTGACAACATATTAGCCACAATAGTGCAAGCTAGATATTTATTCTGCAGAATGCTTTACCATACCTGAGTAAACAGCTCTAGACACTGTCTCTGTTTGTTTAGGATATATACCCATTAATTGATTATTATATTACATTCAGTACACTGCACACTATTGCAAATTATAGAATTCACAATCTCTATTCTACTGTTACATGAGGGGCAAAGTGTTTGCAAAGGCAACATTTTTCCCACTGGATTTAGCACACCTTTGTATAAGAAATGTAAGACCCAGGTTCTACCTAGTACTGCTTCATCCACAGAAATAAAAAAATCAAGTTGCCCACCTGAAACCTTTAAAAGCCCAACCTGTATTTATTTATATATATATATATAGATAGATAGATATATTAAAAGGCAAGTCAGCCTTTTGGTCTTTCATTATGATTTTTATCAAGACCACTTTACAGTTTTTTCTTCTTTTCTTTTACAGCAATCAAGGCAGCCATGCTAGACATGCTATGTTTGCCAGGGCACTAGTGGGGTGGTTTATCAACATTCAAATTTTTATTTTTGAAATTGATATTGTTTCAGCAAAAACTCCTGAATTTGAATTATATGTACAAAATTTAAAAACAAAAAATTCTGAAAGCTCAAATGTAAAACTTCCTGGCGGATTGTCAGGTTCATATAGAAGCTTGGATGTATAGCAAGATTGTGTATTCTGTATAAGTCCCTCTGTTGGCCAGAGTGTATTCCAACCTATCACTAATTTGATAGCAAACAGTTAACGTATGTCAATGCGATAATTATATTTAAGCCGATGAAAAAAAATGTTTAAAAAGTAGACGCAGTGGAGTGCAGTTATCAGATACCACATGCCATGATAAAAATATCCCTATAATATATTATGTGTTGGTTGAAAATCTTTGATTATGCAAAATATTCTTCAACTACTTTGAAAAGTTGTGACAATTATAATGCTATATCTTGCATAATTTGTAAAAGGACCATGGAAGGCTTATTAATTATCAAATGTAATACATATGCGACATACTTAGAAAAATATCATTAAAATGCAAATTATTTTTACATATTTTCTGTGCTATTTAATGAGATGTTAGTAAGAGGAATTAAATTTACAGCAGCATGTTATTTATTGTGCTTCATCTTTACTGAAAGTGTGTATTATTCAAGGTTGCATTTTTAAACTAATTGATAGATAGAACAACAAAAGATTGCTACCACACTGAGATCCCTACTTGGAATAAAAAGCTCGTCTTTCATGTGTCTTGAATTAAAAATTAAATAAAAAATATTTTAGCCACTGCCACATGTTTTGGTGATAAATAAAGTACAGGTATGGAATCAGTTATCTGGAATCCTGTTTTCTAGAAAGTTCTGAATTATGGGAAGGCCATCCCCTATAGATTCCATCAAATAATTGAACATTTTGAAACATATTTCATTTTTCACTGTAAATTTAAAACAGTACTCTATAAGATATAATTAATTCTTATTTGTGGCAAAACAATCCTATTAGATTTAGAAAATGTTTAAGTTTAAGTTTTTGGTGATAAATAAAGTACAGGTATGGAATCAGTTATCTGGAATCCTGTTTTCTAGAAAGTTCTGAATTATGGGAAGGCCATCCCCTATAGATTCCATCAAATAATTGAACATTTTGAAACATATTTCATTTTTCACTGTAAATTTAAAACAGTACTCTATAAGATATAATTAATTCTTATTTGTGGTAAAACAATCCTATTAGATTTAGAAAATGTTTAAGTTATTTTGTAGTATGGAGATCTAAATTATGTAAAATCCCATTAGATAAATTGGATCACCATACCCAAAGTCTCCTTAAAAAAACATGTAAACCAGTGCTTGAATTGGGCCTAAAAAGGTGGAGGTATGGTATGTGGGAAAAATAAGCCCCACCCACCATTATAAACCACACCCACTGGTATAATAAGCCTCGCCCACTGACACTTTCTGGTTTCCCCGACTTTAAAGCAATGCCATTTAAAGGAACAGTAACACAAAAAGATGAAAGTGTTTTAAAGGAATGACTACATAAGTAGTGTTGTCCTGCACTGGTAAAACTGGTGTTTGTTGTATAAACACAACAGTAGTTTATGTAAACCAGCTGCTGTGTAGCCATGGGGCAGCCATTCAAGCACAGGATACAGAGATAAAAGATAAGTTCTGAAGAATTCCATTGCATACTACATAGCAGGTCTACTGCAGGTCTGTCAGGACAATACTGTCCAATCATTACAAAAGTGAACGTTCATAGTTGTTATAGTTATATATATTTTTGGTTGCCAGGGTTAATTTATGGCAATGGTATGTGCTTTAAAGATGCTGCATACACTGACACTCCTATTTCCCGATGAAGAGGGACGGAGCCTCTTGAAACACTTTGGAAGTTAGGAGCAGTCAGCGTCTTCTCCCTTGATATTTCTACTGCCTGTACTTTTATCCACTTTGTGAGTAGACATCTGTTTTTACTATTTATAGAACATTAAAAGCTTTAATGCACAATGTTATCTTCTATTGTTTTCTCACACATCGATTGAATGGGTTGCCATTGCTGAAACACTGAGGGATCAAATTGTATTTTTAAAAGCGACTCTCAACATGGTGCTTGTGAGTATATAGGTGGGAGGGGGAGCACTGTGGTGAACCCCTACCTGATATATATTACTCACATTCCCTGCTAAGTGGTAACAGGATTTTGAAACCCTGCAACTATACCATTGATGATATACAATGGGCGTTTTCCCTTGTACGTTCTTTTTTTTTTTTTAAAGGAGAACCAAACCCTTGATTATAAAAACCCTTATAGACCCCCCTTCCCTGCCACCCCCCCAGCCTATGTGTTACCCCCGGTAAATGCGGAGTTCACGGGCACCATCTTCTCTTCAGTAATCTTCGGGTCTTCTTCTGCAATTTTCATCACACGCGCAGTTGTCACGAACTGGAAGATTGCTCCGTATGTGCTGATACGCTCCACTGCACAGAATCTGTACCGAGGGGTAAGTAAAGAGGTAGGGGCATTTACCGGGGGTAACACATAGGGGCAGATTTATCAAAGGTCAAGGTGAATTTTTGAATTGAAAAAAATTCAAATTTCGAGCTATTTTTGTTTACTTTGACCAGGGAATAGTCCAAATTTGATTCGAATTTGCAAAAATTTTGAAAATTTGAATATCGAAATTTATCATGGAATGTCTCTTTAAAAACTTGACTTCGACCATTCGCCATCTAAAACCTGCTAAATTGCTGTTTTGGCCTATGGGGGACCTCCTAGAACTTTTTGGAGTCAATTGGTGGACTTTGGGGAAAAACTTTGAATCAAATTTGATCAAATGCGCTATTCCTTTGATTCTAACGATTCTAATTCTGCCTAGTACGGACCTATTAAATTCGAAAACTGACCTATTCAACCCAAAAAGAAAACGTTGGCTTAACTTCGGTTTGTCTCTTTGAATTTCGAAATTCGACTCTTGATAAATCTGCCCCATAGGCTGGGGGTAGGGGTTTTAATAATTAAGGGTTTGGTTCTCCTTTAAGCATTTTCTGGTTGGTGTGTATGAAGCTGAGGATTCTACACTACTGAGAGCTGCCTCCATTGGATTTGAGTTCAGAGCGAAAACTTTTTTTCTTTTATTAAGAAAGATGATTTATGGAACAATATCATTACAAATCCACTCAATTTGCAATCGTATGAACAGTAGCTGAAATGAGCCACTCACCATTCATTCAGATGTGTAGAAATCAGAGGTGGATAACGGAGATCAAAATACTGTATGTGCCATAGACCTAAAAAAGCTGTATCAAGAGAAATGTACTTGAACGCTAATCTGTGTATTTAATTACAGTGATTTACATTTTGGTTGTGAATATGCGATTATGCTTTGTGTGAGTTTAGTGACATGGTTAGTGGTTATTAATTGCCCGGGCTCTTTATTGTGATTTCTTGTAGAGCCTTTTCAGTCAATTTCACATGCTTTTCTAACACTAACAATTATATTCATTTTGCATTCACCAATTTAAAATGCATTTTTGAGTAACTGAAGTGTAAGACATATGCAGCATTCAAATGAGACTGATTAAGTTCTTGGGGAACAGATAAACATAGGACTATTACTGTTGTAGAGCAAAAACTTGAATGGTTTCTTATTTTTTTATAGTCTTAAAAGGGGTAAGGGGCAAAACATGTAACAATATAAGACAAGAAAAGGTAAGCAAAATGAACAAACATGGCTCACTGTCACAATCGGGTGGATACCCAGTTTAGGAAGTTTATGCAACAGTTTACATACATATAGTGATTTACATGTCATCCTATGCCCCTGGTCATGTGACTTGTGCCTGCACTTTAGGAGAGAAATGCTTTCTGGCAGGCTGCTGTTTTTCCTTCTCAATGTAACTGAATGTGTCTCAGTGAGACATGGGTTTTTACTATTGAGTGTTGTTCTTAGATCTAACAGGCAGCTGTTATCTTGTGTTAGGGAGCTGTTATCTGGTTACCTTCCCATTGTTCTTTTGTTTGGCTGCTGGGGGGGAAAGGGAGGGGGTTGATATCACTCCAACTTGCAGTACAGCAGTAAAGAGTGATTGAAGTTTATCAGAGCACAAGTCACATGACTTGGGGCAGCTGGGAAATTGACAATATGTCTATATATGTTCTTTTGAGAAATGTATTTCAATGCAGAATTCTGCTGGAGCAGCACTATTAACTGATTCATTTTGAAAAAGAAATTTTTTTTCTCATGACAGTATCTCTTTAAGAAGACTCAGAACACCGTTTAATTTTATAAAAAATTAGGGGCAGATTTATCGGAATGTGAGGTCAGAGCTCTTCCCAGAAAAGTTCACTCACCATGTGCATAACAAGCCCGTTAAGAGACAGAAAGTATTTGATAAATAGAATGTCAACTCAGCCACATTGATTGTTCCCAAGTCTGGGAGTGTGGCTAATCTGAAATCCTGAAAACTATGCATGAGGGGTGTGGGAGTAAGTGTTTTTCGCAACAGAATGGAAAATATATGCAGGTGATAGGTTGCCATTCAACATTTTCAAGTGTATAGATATTAAAATTGCTATAAAAATGTAGTTATTGACAACACGTACGTGGAGAAATGTAGAGTATATACTTCTAATTTAATTTGGATGGTATGATATTTTATACCCTTGTAACTTTTACTCAGATATGGGGGATCCATATCTCGACAAATCTTCTATAATAACCTAAAAAGAGGACAAAATATGTTTTATCTAAAATTCACAGGGGACCGGAACCTATTCTTGTATATCTCCATCCTACACATATCAGTTTTAGAATTTATGAACTTATTTTGTATTTAGACACAGTGATCATACTTTATGATCATTCACCACCAAAACCAAATATCTTATATGTTTCTCTGGGTTTCCCACCCATCTTAGTAAATCAGTCCTGTAGTCTCATTTTAATTGCATGACAAAGTAGGGGGACACGCTGTGATTGCTATAGCAGCTATTAATGAATATGAGAAGCAAAAATGCCTCAGTTCACTTCCATAAAACCTACTTGTAATGAAATTGTTTCCCTTTAAATTGAATTTTAGTGCCACATTTACCAATTGTTACAATATGGGTAACTGCAGATCACAAAATACCTGTATTATACTGATAGTGTCTACTTAGCAGATAAGCCCTGAAGTCTAATTTAGATAATTAAGTCTATAATGTATAACACAGAATGTTTAACACACTGTATAAAAGTACAGGGCATGTCTCATTTTTCTTTTATCCTTGCAATACCGCTGACTATTTACATCTGGGAAATTTTCCGATAGATATTAAGATTACCGTTAAATGGTTCATTACCCTCAGCTAAAGAAAAAGGTTAATGTGAATACTAAAGTTTGCCGTAAGAATCTGCTGGAGTTCTCGCTATTGACTGGTATACTTCACTTATTAGTGACTTATAGTAATCACTAAAATTTAACAGCAATGGCCGTAATAAATGTCTAACAACGATACAGTGCTAAAAGTAGGTACTACACTTTTCTTATGGTGCGCAATAAAACTTAATGACAATATTGTTTAATAAATACATTTACAGTCTTCTGTTTTGTCCTAAAAATGTACAATAATATGTAGAAGGCAATGTGGCATACTATACCACCACTTTATATGTGAAGTGCTTTGAGCTATAAATTGCGTAACACAAGGAGCATCACTGAATATACTACAATGAGAATGATCATTTCATGGGAAATTAATTTCTCATGATAATAAATGTAGGGATAAAGAAATACATTTTCTGTCTATCATTCATTAGACTAGATGCATACTTAAATTCGGCTGCGGCTGCAGTGGGGCCCAGGAGGTATATGGGCCCCATGAGACCCTAATTCATAGAAAGTTTCAATAAATATTGATAAAACAATCAAGCGCTAAACATTTTGGGGGCCTGAAAAAAAATGAGCTTTGGCGCCTGTAATATCTATTTACGCCACTGTACTTAAATATTCTAATAACCACACACTGACATTATGGGGCAGATTTACATAGGGTCGAATATCGAGGGTTAATTAACCCTCGATATTCGACTGCCAAATGTAAATCCTTCAAATATCGAAGCCGAAGGATTAACCGCAAATAGTTAGATCAAACTAAAATCGTCCGATCGAACGATCAATTCCTTTGAATCGTTCAATTCGAAGGATTTTAATCCATCGATCGAACGATTTTTCTTCGACCTAAAAATTGTTAGAAAGCCTATGGGGACCTTCACCATAGGCTAACATGGCACCTCGGTAGGTTTTAGGTGGCGAAGTAGGGGGTCGAAGTTTTTTTTAAAGAGACAGTACTTCGACTATCGAATGGTCGATTTTTAGTTCGAAACGCTCGATTCGAAGTCCTGGTCGAAGTAGCCAAAAAAATCATTCGAAATTCAACGTTTTTTTTCTTCTATTCCTTCACTCGAGCTAAGTAAATGGGCCCCAAAGTCATTAAACAATCTTAAAAGCAAAAGACAAATGAATATTTTAACTGATTTTGCATTTATAAATATGGAATGCAAGAAATAAATCATGTTAATAAGTGCTGGGCTATACCATTATGAAAAGAATACAAAGTAAACAAAGATCAGTGCGCAAGTTATATCATTTTAATTTGCAATTTCAAAGAATATAGCAATTCAAATGCAAAATGCTTTGAGATAGTTGGGTTTTATCTTAAATAGAAAGTAAGTCAATTAAACATTGTCTAGACGCTCTCTATTAACAGACACTGTGACTTTCTCCAAGGTCAGGTGGATTAAAGATTCCATAGATTGAATGAGTTGAATAGGTTAATTGTATGAAGTGAAATTCCACTTCCAATATAGATAAGCAATAAAATGAGTTATATATAATCAATCATGTTTTTACTCAAAAAGCTTTCATTGGTGTTACGGGCTTCAGAAAATGTGAAAACGTGTATAAGCGCTTCCTTTTTTCTTCATGGATATCCGCCATGTTGGATCCAAACTGCATAAAGACTGAACCACTTCTGACAACTGGTTAGGAGGAAGTAAAGATTATCATTATTATTATTATAACACATATTTATACAGCTATAACATACAGGGGCTCATTTATTAACTTCGCACAGGGCAGATTGGTTCCCACAGTGAGTATATTTGCCCTGCGCATGGTTACATTTATAAAGCTGAATAAGTGTGTGCAAACAGAATCACAATTTTTTTTTCACAATGGGAATATCTATATGTGCACACTATGGGGCACATTTACTTAGCTCGAGTGAAGGATTAGAAGGAAAAATACTTTGAATTTCGAAGTATTTTTTTTGGCTACTTCGACCATCGAATTGGCTACTTTGACCTTCGACGATTCGAACTAAAAATCATTCGACCATTCGATAGTCGAAGTACTGTCTCTTTAAAAAAACTTCGACCACCTACCCAGGAAGGTCCCCATAGGCTTTCTAGGCAATTTGGGATCGAAGGAAAATCGTTTGATCGATGGATTAAAATCCTTCGAATCGTTTGATTCAAAGGATTTAATCGTTCGATCAAACAAATTTTCATTCGCTCGTTCGATCGAAGGAATTGCGCTAAATCCTTCGACTTCGATATTCGATATCCTATGTGTTTGAATTATGTCACAACTTTGGTGCCAGAATAAATATTTGCAAATTGTGAATTTAAGTTACTGTCAATGCTATTTTCGCACACAACAACCTTGCACAGTGGGCGCACTCACGCAAACACCCGTCTCATTTGCGAGCCATTTGTGTAAAATTTATTCACAATGCAAATTTGCAAAACCCGGAAAGCTGGGCAGAGCAGTGCAATATATTAGCGTTCAGGAAAACCATTGGCAAAGCAACCATTTGTGATAAAATATGCGCTGCACGAATTTTATAAATGACCCTCTCTGAGTTTAGTAAATGGATGTATACAATGAACATACAAAATACATATAGATATACAACCAACATTTATGGAGGGCCCTGTTCCTGTACAGCTTAGCTGTAAAAGGAGAAATGAGTATCAGGCACCATATGTGAGAATGGGCATTGCATTTAAAGGGGTTGTTCATGTCCAGTTTGCAATTTCAACTTTTTGTTCAGCAGCTCTCCTGTTTGCAATTTCAGCAATCTGGTCGCTTGGGTCCAAATTACCCTAGTAACCATGCACTGATTTGAATAAGAGCCTGGAATATGAATAGGAGAGGGTATGAATAAAAAGATGAGTAATAGAAAGTAGCAATAACAATACATAAGTAGCCTTACAGAGAATTTTTGATGGTGTCTGCGACCCCCATTTGAAAGCTGGAAAGCATGAGAAGAAAAAGGGAAATAAGTCAAAAACTATAATAAATAAATAATGAAGACTAATTGAAAAGTTGCTTACAATTACTATATTCAGCCATACTATAAGTTAATGTAAATACCATAAGTTAATGTAAAGGTGAACCATACTAGAAGGACATACTAGAAGTTAACCTAAAGGTGAACTACCTCTTTATCAGGTAATATATTGTGTATACTAACGAAATGATAGGCTACATAACTCATTTCTTTTATAAGCTTGTTCAAAGGCAGAGAGATTAGGAGAAATTTGTATGGAACGTGGAATTGACAAGGGGTGCAGTCCTAGCAAAGTCTTGAATGAGTGTATTGATTGAGGTATTGAGTAGTAGATCAGTTGAAGAACATAACAAAGAGTTGGTGATTTGTTAGCAATAAGTTTGAAGATGTAGAGATCTCTGAAAGTCATTAGTTTGAATTTTATTCTTAAAATAATTGGAAATGTTAGTAAAATTATTGTTGGTTAAGGCAACTTCCATATAGAAATGACTGACAAGCAAGACAAGACACTATTTAATAGAGAGAGTATTGTCAGTACACTGGTAGAATTGGTTAATTTGCCATGGAAAGAAATGCACAGAAAAAAATATCAAGAGGCCAAGGACTGATTTTGAGGAACCCCTACATAGAAAAGATGATATTCTGTTGAAAGAGATGCTAAAAGAGAAATCTGAAAGATAAAAAGAAAATCAAGACAGGACAGTATCCAAGAAATGAGAGACTGGAACAGGACAGTATTATTAACCCTTTAAGTGCCACCCCACGTAGAATCTACGTTCTGTGGGAATGACACTTGAAATGCCACAGAACGTAGATTCTACGTTCTGCAGCATTTCAGGGTTAGGGAACGGAGGAGCGGCTTTTCAAGCCGCTTGCTCCGTTCCTTTTCGTTCCCCAGCCCCCAGGCAACGAGCAGGGGCTGGGAACGAGTGGCCCCCGAGGCGCGATCGCCCAGGGGCCCCAAGGCAGCAGCAGGCACGTGCAATATATGTGCCCTGCTGCTGCCTGCACTTTCAGAACGGAGGAGCGACTTGTAAAGTCACTCGCTCCGTTCTAAGTGCTATCCTTCGGTTTCCCAGCCCCTAGGCAACGAGCCTAGGTGAAGAACAAGGGGCCCCTGGGTCGCAATCGCCCAGGGGCCCCTAGGCAGCAGCAGGCACGTGAAATCTACGTGCTCTGCTGCTGCCTGCACTCTGTGAACAGAGGAGCGGCTTGTAAAGCTGCTCGCTCTGTTCAGACTCATTCCCCAGCCCCCAGGCAACAAGCCTAGGCAGGGAATGAGTGGCCCCTGAGGCTCTATAGCCCAGGGGCCCCACAGGCAGCAGCAGCACGTGCTATGCTGCTGCCTGCACTTCCTGGCCGCTAAGCCCCGCCCCTTTTACCGGATCATCAGAAGAGGACGGTGCCATCTCTGCCTGCAGCTCTCCTGGACGATCTGGACCCTACTACACCCAGGTTAGTGCCCATCCACACACACAAACACACAAACACACACTCATTTTCCCATTACACACTTACATTCACACTTACACACAATCACATACATTTTTGGGGGATCAGGGGGGTCACACACATTCACAGCACCCCCACACACTTGTACACGCACACAACATGCAATTGGTCAGTTGTACACACACATACACACTTACACTATGTTGTGTCTTTGTTTTTTTGTTTTTATCGCATCGTCTGTTTATTTTGCCTGAAAAAACTGTTTTATTGCCATTGCGAATAGCGTATTCGCTAATTGCACTGCGCAATACCTTTTGTACGTTATTTTGGTGATTATACTGCAATTTTGGTGATTTTTGTGCATTTTTAGCCATTTTATTGCATGTTTAGCCATTTTATTACATTTTCAGCTTTGCGATGGTGTTGTTCCCCTGTTTCTGTCTGTAAAACTTATTTGGCCATGCTAAAATATTCAACCATTGATTCTGACTGCTGATTACAGTAGGCGGAAAAAAAAAGCATTGATTTTTGCGGTTTTGTTGGATTTTAGTGATTTTATACCATTTCGCTTTGTTCTTTGTTACTTCATTTTGACCATGAAAATTTTGTCTGCTATATAACCATTTGGAGGTCTCTGTTTGCAAAATAGTTTGGTAAATCTTTTCATATCAGGGATCAAACTGTTCAGTACACCCCTGGCGTTCATATTTAGGATGACTTTTGTTGGTACGTTACAAAATGTGGGGTATATAATGGGGTAAAATGCAAGCTTTGTGACTATTTTCAGAAATTCCATAAAAACTGTTATGTTTAGCATTGCTTTGCGGTTTGGTAGTTTGCAGTAGAAAGATGCAATTACCTGATTTAGATTCATCTGAATGTGTACTTTCGGAAAATATATGGTTTTATAGGGTCTCCATACTGTTAGGGGGTCTTATGGTGCATAATGCACATACCAGGTGCTTGTATTGTAGCAGTCAGCGTGTCATTCGTGAAAATTCATTTGTACTATTTTCATTTGGGCGTCTCTGTATGCCACCTAGTTTGGTAAATCTTTTCATATCAGGCATCAAACTGTTCAGTACAGCCCTGGCGTTCATATTTAGGATGACTTTTGCTGTTACGTTGCAAAATGTGGGGTATATAATGGGGTAAAATGCTTGCTTTGTGACTATTTTCAGAAATTTCATAAAAAGCGTTATGTTTAGGATTGCTTTGCGGTTTGGTAGTTTGCAGTAGAAAGATCTAATTACTTGCTTTAGATCCGTCTGAATGTGTACTTTCGGAAAATATATGGGTTTCTAGGGTCTTCATACTGTTAGGGGGTCTTATGGTGCATAATGCACATACCAGGTGCTTGTATTGTAGCAGTCAGAGTGTCATATGTGAAAATTCATATGTACTATTTTCATTTGGTCGTCTCTGTATGCCACCTAGTTTGGTAAATCTTTTCATATCAGGCATCAAACTGTTCAGTACACCCCTGGCATTCATATTTAGGATGACTTTTGTTGGTACGTTACAAAATGTGGGGTATATAATGGGGTAAAATGCAAGCTTTGTGACTATTTTCAGAAGTTAAAAAAAAAAGCCTTATGTTTAGCATAGCTTTGCGGTTTGGTTTGGTTTGCAGTAGAAAGATGTAATTACCTGCTTTAGAATCGCCTGAATGTGTACTTTCAGAAACTATATAGTTTTCTAGGGTCTCCATACTGTTAGGGGGTCTTATGGTGCATAATGCACATACCAGGTGCTTGTATTGTAGCAGTCAGAGTGTCATATGTGAAAATTCATATGTACTATTTTCATTTGGGCGTCTCTGTATGACACCTAGTTTGGTAAATCTTTTCATATCAGGCATCAAACTGTTCAGTACAGCCCTGGCGTTCATATTTACGATGACTTTTGCTGGTACGTTACAAAATGTGGGGAATATAATGGGGTAAAATGCTTGCTTTGTGACTATTTTCAGAAATTTCATAAAAAGTGTTATGTTTAGCATTGCTTTGCGGTTTGGTAGTTTGCAGTAGAAAGATGTCCTTACATGCTTTAGATTTGTCAGACTGTGTACTTTCGGAAAATATATGGTTTTCTAGGATCTCCATATTGTTAGGGGCTCTCATTGGGTGCTTATGTTGTAGTAGCCAGAGTGTCATACGTGAAAATTCATATCCCCTATGTGGATTTGGGGGTCTCTGTATGCCACATAGTTTGGTAAATCTATGTTTATTGGATATCAAACTGTTTAGTAGACCCCCGGCATTCATATTTAGGATGCTTTATGCTGGTAATGATACATGGACGACACAATGCTGGAAAGTTTAAGCTTTGAGGCAATTTTCAGGTATTTCACCAAAACTGCCATTTTTGGGAAAGCCTTGCGACTCAGTAGTTTGGAGCAGAAAGGCATGGGTACCCATTTTAGATTCGGTAGAATGTGTCCTTTCCAAAAATATATGGTTTTGGGGGTAAACCTATATTTCTGTGTTTATACCCCACAAAAAATGCAGTCAATGTGTTGATTTTTCATTAGCTGAAGTTACCCACAGGACTATTTGTATGCGCTAGCTTCATTTTGGGGTCTCTAAATGCCAGATACTTTGGTAAACCTATGCACAGTGGGCACCAAACTGTTTGGAGGACCCCTGGCAATCACAATTTGGGTGCTTTTTTGTGATACGTAATGATACATGGGTGATATGGTGCTGGGAAGTTGAAGGTTTGAGGCAATTTTCAGATATTTCACCAAAACCGACAATTTTGGGAAAGCCTTGCGACTCAGTAGTGTGGAGCAGAAAGGCATGGGTACCCATTTGAGATTCAGTAGAATGTGTCCTTTCCAAAAATATATGGTTTTGGGGGGTAAACCTATTTTTCTGTGTTTTTACCCCACAAAAAATGCAGTCAATGTGTTGATTTTTCATTAGCTGAAGTTACCCACAGGACTATTTGTATGTGCTAACTTCATTTTGGGGCCTCTAAATGCCAGATACTTTTGTAAACCTATGAACAATGGGCACCAAACTGTTTGGAGGACCCCTGGCAATCATATTTAGGGTGCTTTTTCTTGGTACCTAATGATACATGGGTGATATGGTGCTGGGAAGTTAAAGGTTTGAGGCAATTTTCAGATATTTCACCAAAACCGACAATTTTGGGAAAGCCTTGCGACTCAGTAGTTTGGAGCAGAAAGGCATGGGTACCCATTTTAGATTCGGTAGAATGTGTCCTTTCCAAAAATATATGGTTTTGGGGGGTAAACCTATTTTTCTGTGTTTTTACCCCACAAAAAATGCAGTCAATGTGTTGATTTTTCATTAGCTGAAGTTACCCACAGGACTATTTGTATGTGCTAACTTCATTTTGGGGCCTCTAAATGCCAGATACTTTTGTAAACCTATGAACAATGGGCACCAAACTGTTTGGAGGACCCCTGGCAATCATATTTAGGGTGCTTTTTCTTGGTACCTAATGATACATGGGTGATATGGTGCGGGGAAGTTAAAGGTTTGAGGCAATTTTCAGATATTTCACCAAAACCGACAATTTTGGGAAAGCCTTGCGACTCAGTAGTTTGGAGCAGAAAGGCATGGGTACCCATTTTAGATTCGGTAGAATGTGTCCTTTCCAAAAATATATGGTTTTGGGGGGTAAACCTATTTTTCTGTGTTTTTACCCCACAAAAAATGCAGTCAATGTGTTAATTTTTCAGTAGCTGAAGTAAAGTCCTGGACAATTTGGATGTGCTAACTTCATATTGGGGTCTCTAAATGCCAGGTACTTTGGTAAACCTATGCATAATGGGTATCAAACTGTTCAGTGGACCACTGGCAATCATATTCAGGGTGCTTTTTCTTGGTATCTAATATAGTGTGTGATATGCGGAGCAGCAAAATAAAACCTTTGAAGTGATTTTTCAAAATTTTGATACATTTTTATAAAAACCGCTACATTCAGACAAGCTTTGATGTTTGGTAGTTAGGAGTAGAGAGACATAGTTACCCATTTTGAAATCCGCAGAATGTGTACTTTCTAAAAATATATGGGGTAAACCTACAGTTTCAGGATTTTGTGGCCTTGGAATCTAAAGTATGCCGTTTTCTGCCTTCTGCTTTCAAAATTCGGTAATATACTGCCGGGAGTTTTTGCTGTACAGATGTCCTAAATCTGGCTAAAACTATACATATCTGGTATTGGCACGTTCGTGAAACACGAGGCTTTCCAAATCAGTTGGATTTTCGTGCGTAAAATGAAAATATTTTTCTGGTATAAATGCATATATTTTGAAAAATAGGATTTTTTCATTTTTTTTTGTATTTAGAGCTATAAATCTTTTTGCAGAGGTGGAAATACATGACAACTCAGGCAGATTTAGAAAGCTCAGTTTCTCCCGAAAAAAACAATGTATAGTTTTCCTAGGTAAACTATAGGTTTCCCCTCAGAAAATGCCACTAAATTGAGAGAGCACAAATGTTTCAAAAACGGCTGGCATTTCGCGTAACCAAAATGTGAAATTCTGCTGGCACTTAAAGGGTTAAAGAAAAACTATAGCTCTGAATAATGTAGGTCTCTATAAAAATATATTGCATAAAACAGATCTGCTTCACGCTGGCGTTCTGATGCAGGCGCACGTTCTCATGCCGGCGACCAATCGGTGGGCGAAAAGATGCTGACGTCACAGTGCTGCGCCCATCAGGATCCACATGGAGAGGCAGGGTGCCGCCATCTTGGACGACATCGTGGTGAGTATCGGTTTCCATTACACATTGGTACTGAGAATCTCCTATTTAATTATTAAATCACAAAAAGAATAACTGAGGCCTTTGTGTGGAATTTTATTTTTTTTCTTTCTTTGATAACTGTGGTATGGCCCTTAATATGTATTTGTTACTTGCTCTTTAAACATAAGGTGTAAATAAAAAACTTTGTATAGCATTCAGAATTTATGCAGGTATCAAGGAATGAACTGCATTCTCTACACAAGACTTTATGCTTTCTCCAAATTTGTTGACATCCTTACTAAAGTTATCTTAGACTTCCACCTTGGGTCAAATTATCTTCAAAACTACTAATACATATTTCAGGTTTCTGATATCATACTGTCCTTGGTTAATACTGTAAACCATGTATTCAGCAGGAATTATGGCAGCTTGTGCAAAATGTCAGCAAAACAAAGTGGATGAATCAATTTAAACAGAACATGACTGATACCAACACATTCTCAGTGCAATTGTTCACTAGTTGTTTATGTTGTGGATAGATGTATTTGACTACAACCACCACTACACTTCAAAATATAGGTGCCTTTATTCAACTACATGTCTCGAGCTTAACAGCTCTTTATCAAGTGATCACTTGCACCTTGCAGCAGAATGCCTCCGCCTTTTGGCATCATTTCCCACTCACTGGATTTATTGTTTATTTTTGCTCTGGATGGAAGCAACTGGTTCTTGATACCAGAATATAACAAGATAAGGGTAACTATTCCAGTTTATATCGATTACCCTCTCCCTAAGCGGAGGGTCTGAGACTGGTGCCCTGAACCACCTGATCTACGTGGTTATAGATTCAAACATTGAAACCTGTGCCCCTATTTGTTGTTTCATTGTCCATTAGAAAGTTGTCATACTCTGAAGCTATCTATTTTATTATAGGTTCGTTACAATCAAATAGTAATTATGAGCCTACAGTTTTCTCCATCCTGTGGATTATGGAAACTTTTAAATATCGTATAAATGTTTTAAATTTGAATATTAATTAATTAATTATAATTAATGCTTACCTGTATTTCTTTTAAAGGGTATGATGCCACTGGATAAATAACATTTCATTTGCAATTTCAGAGAAGTCAGTTAAATCAGCAGATGGCTTTAACAGTGATTCTAAAAGGTCACAGTTAGAGGCTTATGTGTAATTACTCAAGCTAGATGTATAAACCTAAATGATGCATGAAATGTTCTCTGGATTCCTTGTAAGTGTCTTCACATTTTTGTTGTGTGTGCCAAGAAATGCTGTCAAATTTTTACTTTAGTCACATTCTTGTAAAATGGCAGTTATAGGGTATCTTGAACATAAGTGTTTATTCAGTGGTATATTCTCGGAAGCACCTGAATACTGCAGATACTTTAATCATATCAAACACGACATGCCAGTGATTGTATTATGCAAGCAACTTCAACTGCATTGTTTAGTCAATGATTTCCACAATGACTTTAATTATAACACAATGTCAATGGGAATTCTGTGTACACTATACATTCTGAATTTACTGTACCAATATTTTCTTATTCCATCTCTTAAGCATCAGTGACACTGCTCATGCTCCCTTATGCTGTGGGTTGCTGGTTAGAAAATAAGCTTAACAAACATGGCAACCATGGGATATTCAAGTTCACTCTCCAGCCTATCCAATCCCTGTGTGGCTGTACCACAACTTACACTTTGTGTAAAAATACAAGCCATATCTGGAGCTGTAGAAAGTTAGAAAATGGCAGCACTGCAGGTTATGTATTTTAAAGGAGAACTAAACCCTAAAAATTTATATAGCTGAAAATACCACATTCTATATACTGCACTTATTTCTCCTATACGTTGTTTTGCAATTTTTGTACCAACAGTCATATGCTCAGTGGGTTCTGAGCACTGGAGCTGTTGAGAAGCTAAGCTTACGCGTAATCACAAATTATCAAGCAGAACATGAAGTTATACTGCTGTTATTTGCACTGGTTTCTGTGGTCATGTAGTAATTAAATGCATTAATTACTAATCAGCCTTATATTGTGACATTTCTATTCTATGTGTACTGTACATTTTGAGTGGGTCTCTAAGCTCAGTAAGTGACAGCAGCACAGAGCATGTGCAGTGAATCAGCAGAAACGAAGATGGGGAGCTACTGGGGCATCTTTGGAGACACAGATCTTTACTGCTAAAGGGCTGTGGTTGCCTTGGGCTGGTACAGAAGGCCACAACATAATGAAAAACATTTCTAGCCTACTTCTAAAGTTAAGTTTTAGTTCTCCTGTAAAGCATGTGGAAGTTGAGAAAAAATGGAGAAAATGGTCTTATTTTTATGTATTCACGAAGCCTATTCTTTTGTAATTTAAGTGCTTCATTCTTTCATTTATTCTGTGCACAATATGGGTGCATATGATAGTTTCACTAATGACATTTGATTTGGCTTCAGTATTGCGCCAAATTATTCTATTTTAGATTAATTACACAAAATAATGTAAGCCTTAGCTTAATTAATCATATATATAGCTAGAAGCTGAAGCGCAGATGAAAAAAAGAGCATATTGATTTTTAAGAAGGTTTCTATTAGGAAAGTAATAGAATTAGCCACAGGTACATTTTCTAAACAACAAAGATATAATTAACAATAATAAATCCAGCATTCAATGCTTTGCTTATTCAGTATATACTCTATATATATATATATATATATATATATATATATATATATATATATATATATATATATATATATATATATATATATATATATATATATATATATATGGTAGCAGATGTGTTACCGGCACTCATGATTATTCGGTGTATACTGCCTGGGTGTCAAACACAAAATAGGTAGTATTAGTAGTATTAGTCACAGGACTTAGCAGAAAAGAGTGAAGATTTTTATTATCAATGCCCTCAAAGATGCAACTAACGTTTCGGCTGACTCCACAGCTTTTCTATTTTATATATATAATGTAGAATACCGGCACTCTTGACAAAAATCATCAAATAGATGCCTGGGTGCAATCTTTAAAATGTGTTATCAATAGTCCTCAAAGAAGGAGCACTCACAGGTCTTATAAATAGAAAAATATTTAATAGGGGCACAAAACTAACGTTTCGGCTGGGACACCAGTCTTTCTCAAAGTGATACAACACTACACAAAAACGGTTAATATACAGGAAATGACAAGTGGAGGGCTGTGTGACATGTAGCCAATACATTGGCTGATAAGTGTCTGTACACCATTTAAATGAACCAATCATCACCATCCAATTAGGTAGAGTATTCCCTACTCTAAACCATATATATTAAAGTCTTTAAATACAAGGTGTGTTAAAAAGAATAAACCATGTGTCCATAAAAACATTTAGGCCAATAGTGCCAGTGAAAACATGTAAACCATGTCTAAATTGCCAGTGATACCACAACCTATGAGCATAGTGTGTCAGAAAAAAGTATAACCGTAGCAGAACCTGTGCGTTCCTCATGACCACAGAATAAAAGCCAAAGTGCTATTAAAGTTTGTTAGACGTTTTATAGACAATATTAAATAGCTCTTATTTTGTGGTCATGAGGAACGCACAGGTTCTGCTACGGTTAAACTTTTTTCTAAATGTTTTTATGGACACATGGGTTATTCTTTTTAACACACCTTGTATTTAAAGACTTTAATATATATGATTTAGAGTAGGGAATACTCTTCCTAATTGGATGGTGATGGTGAAGATATTTGTTTAAAAGTGGAAAGAAGATATTTATGTTATGTTAAAAACTAGATTAAAAGCAATATTAACGATTTTCCTATATATAAATCAGATGCTTAAAATATACTGGTTCTGTATAAGATATAGACACCATTCATAAAACCAAGACAGAATCTAGACATCCCACAACTATGGCCTATTTAGACCTCCATAAGACTTCTGAGAATAATAATGTGGAAAACTCTCTGGTTCATTTAGTGATTATTAACATAATTTAAAAAAAAAGGTCAAAACAGTTATTGTCCCTAGACCAAACCAAAATAAGGTTTTCAATGTAATCTCTGTAGAAATTAATGAATTCATAAAAGATTAGCATCATGGTAAAGTAGACTGCTCCCACCACCACACATACTGTAAATACGTTGGCGACAGGGGCCACATTTTGCTCCCTTTGTTGTATAGCCTTTTTGGGGATAAAAAAGTGTTATTAAAAAGAAAAAAGGTATGTGCCAGTAAATATTGTATGGCTGTTTGTAACAAAAAATACACAAATTGGAGTGACCTCCTTTTAGGGACTTTTATTCAAGCTGGTTATTGTACTTTCAAATAGGTAGCCATATTATCAGAAATCAATTCTTTCATCCTAGCACCCTTTTAAGTTTGAATAGTATATTGAAAATTCTTAGTGGAATTACTTTTTAAAGGTTCATAAGTAGTCTTATTTTGCAATTACAGTATCGTATAATTTAATTTTCTTAATTGGTTCACTAAAATAATCAACCTGGTTCAAAACTACAGCTGAAACTCCTTTATATGCTAAACAAATAGCTATATTCTTATTACTTTGTAGGGCCTCAAGGACCAGTTCCTCTGTATCAGTTATAATGTTCCTAGTAGTGTTATTTATTTCTTTTTGTTTATTGATGTAGGTTGGTAAGTTCTCTTTCTACTTGTTTCTGAAAGAATTTAATAGTATCATCTCTCAGTACAGAATAGAAAGTAGATTTTCGTGTAAACCTTTTACTGTCTACAATTAAGGAAACTCCTACGTTTCCCACATTAAGGGGGTTATTTACTAAACTCCGAATGCAAAAATCATGAAAAAATTGTGTTTTTTTTTTTAATAAAATCTGTCTTTTAAAAAAAATCCCACATTTTATCGGAATTTATTAAACCCCGAAGATGGAAAAGTCACAATCTGAAAATCCGGCATCGCAAACTTGTCGAGGATGCATATAAGTCAATGGGAGAAGTCCGAATGACTTTTTGATGTGCACTGGGTTTCATGCCATACCCCAAAGTTTTCGAGTGAAAATTACAAAATTTCCAGCAACGCAAATTTTCGTGAAAATGTAATAATAAATCAGAGTTTGTAGCAGAAAATATTGAGATAAATTCGGACTTTGATAAATAACCCCCTAAGTCTGTTGGACGTATAGCACTACACACATAATTGTAATATGTATTAATAATTAGTAAGATGTTACAGGGCAACCCTTTTGAAATACAAAATAGCAAAGTGGATAAAGGAAATACCTTTAATGACTAACTAAGATAATCATAGCAAGCTTTCAGAACATTTTGGTTCCTTTTTCATGCTGATTACAATTATTAAAATTAACTGTTTGGGACTCTATTTGGTCTTGGTTATTAGTAGCTACAACATCAGTCAGTGACACTTCAAAATGTTATTTTTATAAAATAATTTCCTGATGAAACTGCTTATGTCATAAAGGTACCAAAAAAACAAAAAGATAGGCCTAACCTTTTGTTTGTGATGAGTTCAAAATCACTTGTTCCTTCCCCAAAATGGGAGAAGTCTTTTCCTCTCGAAATGTGTCTATGTGATGTATTCTCTAATAGTTCTTTGGCCTTGACTGGAACACACTTTTTTTTGTCTAATTTTTGTCTTTTTATTTCTAGTTTCACCTCTTATAAAGATATTGAAGGCTCGTAATTCTCTGGATTGCTGTGAAAAGAAAGAATAGGGAGAGCCAGCAGTGTATTTGTAAATTAGAAAAAAACGAATGTTTTTGTTTTTAAAATAGATTGTTGTGGAATGCTACTGTTATGGTATTTATTAAATCTAGATCTATTATAAATATTTGTCCTTATCTCTAGTTAATTTCTTGCCTGATAATTTCAGACTCTGAAGGAAATACATTTCTTCTTTAATGTTACTATACATATCCCTTTTTTTCAACTATTAATTCCATCAGTTTCATGGAACAATCTGAGAGGAAACTTTCTTATTCTAAGACCTCTTAAGATAATTGCAATGATGTGTATTTTTCAAAAATTTATATTTCCCACCAAATTTTTTGAGAGATTTTCATACTTAAGAGAAAGATTCCTCAGTGTAAATGACTTAACAGCATTAACATCTGTTATAAAAAAAAAAGAATGAAAAGTAAATTGGAGCTCTACTAGCCAAAAGCTAATCGTTTTCAATTCAAGTTTTTTAATTTGAATTTTTGTGAGAGCTTGAAGACCTCAAATTTAAATGTTACAGTTTTATTTAATTTAGTTTTTTTACATTCAAATATTTTAATCATTAAGCAAACATTCTAGTTTGTTCAAATTGAAAAGCAGAAAACAAAAACTGTGGTACCGTGTTAGCCAGTAGCAAAAATAACAAATAAAAAACAAACAAATACAAAAAGTATGGTAGAAGTGATACCTATATTGGCTAACAATAAAAAAATACATTGCAAGCTTTCGAAGCACCAAGGCCCCTTCGTGAGGCAAAAATACAAATGAAAGCTAGAAAGGCACAGCATATATACTATTGGATCAGTGAGGTATTCATGGGCAATACATTAGGAAGTTACAGATAGATAGAGATCAAATGTAGAGATAATACAATGAATTAGGATGGGTTGTAAATAGTAGTGATGGGCGAATTTATTCGCCAGGTGCGAATTCACGGCGAATTTGCGCGATTCGCCGCCAGCGAATAAATTCACAAAACGCCTGCGAAAATTCGCGTTAAAAATTCGCCGGTGTCAAAAAAATTTTTTTTTATGAAAAACGGGTCGAAAAAACGGGTGCCGGCGTCAAAAAATGGGCGCCGGTGTCAAAAATGGGCGCCGGCGTCAAAAACGAGACGCCGGCGCCGTTTTGCGAATTTTAAACGGCGCAAATTCGCCCATCACTAGTAAATAGTCCAGTAGTCTGGATTCAGTCAGGTCACATAGTGTGACATGAAACCTGACCCTAAATTAAGGTCCTCTTATTGTGTTAAATAACTCCATAAATTTGAATTTATAAATCTTCCTTTCCCGTTCAGTTTTAAAGTTCCCTTTTAGAATTAAGACCTGCATGTCCTGAAGACTCATTTTGACTGCAGAAATGTTGCCCCTCTGGTGTATCACATGATTTGGTGTTGATTTTATGTCTGTGATGGTTAATCCTTGTGCGCAATTTTTGTCCTGTTTCGCCAATGTATCTGCCTCCTGTAGAGCACCTAGTACATGTAATCATGTATACCACATTGGATGAAGCACACGAATAGTGGTCCAGAATGGTGTAGACTTTTTGTGTATTTGGTATAGCAACTTGATCTTTGCACAGGATGTATTTGCAGGTTTCACATCTGTTGCTGTTGCAGGGAAATGTACCTGCTTTAGTTGTTTTAGGAAGAGCACTTCTGACAATCGTTTTCCTCAGATTATGTGGTTGTCTATAAGACAAGAGACGTAGTTCCCAGAATAATTGTTGTAAACGGGTATCTGTATGGAGCTTGGGTTGCAGGTCTCTGGCTATTTTTCTAATAATGTTCAGTTGTGGATTGTAGGTAACTACAATAGGTACCCTGTCTTTTTCTGTCTTTTCTTTGTAATCTCTGGGTATTTGAGTTGCTCTGTGGATTTGATCATCAATAACCTGCGAATGGTATCCCTGATTAACAAAAGTTTTCGGTAAGGTTTGAGCAAATCCGGTTGTATCTCAGAGCCTGGCTAAACACAATTGATTTTTTTATGTGATTCCCGGAACTACTTCTCTTGTCTTATTAAAAATTTTTCTTTGGTGGTGTCTCCAATTACGGATCTAACCAAAAAGGGTGCAGATATAGAAGAGTCGGTTACCAGGCAGGGTCAGGATTTCAGAAGTCAGGATCGTCAAGACAGGCAGAGGTCACAACAGGTATCAGAAAATAGTCAAAATCACAGATCAGAAGCACCAGGAACTCATAATGAATGATCCTATAATGCGCAAAGAATTATACACTGAAAATCCCTTTTATACGTTTGAATTTTGCGTCATTGCACGCTGACGTCATTATAGGCATGCGCCTATAACCAGAGGGGGCGCGCGCATCCTAAGAAGCTTTTACAATGGAGGAAGCAGTACACCGAGGAGGTGGCAGGCGTCTCTGCCGATCCCCTTCGACTAGACCACCGGAGTGAGTTATTATTTTATTTATATTACTTTATTATTAACCTCCTGAATGTTAAGATCAGTGTAAAATATTTTGTGCAAAAAAAATTATTATACCAAATAGTAACAATATATCCCAAAGTAATAGGGAACTATTGCGAAAATGAAAATTTGATATAAGCTTCATCATACTTAAATAGAAATAGAAATCCTGTCTCTAAATGCAAGATTTGTGCAAAAGGTGGTTATTTTGTTAGATTTTGTTTGTACTGGAATCAGTTATTTGAATGACCTCTAATTCATCTGCTAGGAAAGGAAAACCGCTATAAGATACATTGGATCTAACTGTCCATGACAATCTGACACCCAACTGCTGCAAGAAAACAGAATGAAAAGAAACAGATGTTGAGAGAGGGAAGATAAACTTGAGTATTTCGTAAATGATGTAGAATATTTAATTGATTGATGATATTTAGAAAGTTTCATATTTCAGTATGATGAAGCTTATATTCAATTTTCATTTTCGCGATAGTTCCCTTTTAAAGAGATATACAATGATTATCCAGGCAAGGTAACAATCATTGGCCGAACAAAAAGAAGAACTAAAATATATAAAATTGTTACATATATTTGGCGCAAACGTGTTAGCCCCAAGGGTAATTCATTAACAAATTATACTTTGGACTCTATCTATGGACTCTGTAGATTACTATCGTCTAGTGTAAAAAAAACAATAAATTCTTAAAATTGTTAAACGTAAACGTTTGCAAAGATCCAGTAGTAATGGGTAATGTAGTGACATAACTCTGGTAGTATAAAACCTCACACAATGTGCATAAATCGACTGGTATTAAGTAACATTGCAGGGGTGGGAGATTTTCTGAATAAAGAACAAACTAAACATTTATACTTTTCAGTTATAAACACATGGAACATTGTTCTAATGGCCAAAAAAGCGTCAATAATATGTGCATAAATGACACATTTACTAAAGTCCTTTATCAGTGTCAATTCAACTGAGAGTGTTTGACTGTTTTAAGAAGCCAAACTCCATTCATATTACATGTTACAGCTGTGGGCTCTGTCATCCCACCGAATCATAAAACCCCAGGAAGTTAATGAGCATGTTAACATTAATGGAAATTTAATGGAGGCTTAGCAATTTGGAAATATAATTTCCTTTGTTATTACTAATGGGTAGTAATATGAAAAATGATTACTGAATCAGCCCCACTTGTTTGCCACTTGTAAAAAAAAAATATAACGGCACATAATAAATGTACCACCATCTGTTCTGGGTTTATAATCAATGTCAATTTAACCTTATGTACAACATACTGTATTAACATGTCATTTCACAACAGTGCCCCAAAAGGATGAAAACTATTTTATTACTGGGATGTTTTTATATTGCTACCAACTATACTGTTCTATTTATAGCAGTAAATTAAAAATTGTGGTTAGGTTATATTTTATAAGCTTGCTGTGCACAGCATCTATAGCAATGTTTCTTTATAGGAACATCTTATACATTTTCCCACAGCACACCTGCAGAGAGAAAGATTACATTTTATGAAATATCAAGTAATTTTGCAATATTCTTCCTGATATAAAACCAAAGGCTCAAAAAAGACGGGCTAGAGTATTAGACATTGGGGGTCATTTATAAAGTTCACGCAGCGCATATTTATTTGCAAATGGGTGTATTGCCCGTGTTTTTTCATGAACTCCGCTGAAATATTTCATTGCTGTGCCCGTCTTTCCGTCTTTTGCTAATTTGCATTGCGCAAAAGTATTCACAAATGAGATGGGTGCAAGATTGTTGTGCACGGAAATAGCGTTGACAGTAATTTTAATTTGCAAATTGTGAAAAATGTTTTGTGAATATTTTTGCCACCGCCAAAGTTCTGGCGTAACTCAAACGCAGAGTGTGTGCATAAATAGTCGCAGTATGCAATTATACCATATAAAAAGCCCCTATGGACATTTGAATAAAAATTTGCAATTCTGTTTGCGCACTCTTATTCAGGTTTATAAATATAACTATGCACAGGGCAAATATTTTCACTGTGCAAATCATTCTGCGCTACATGAAGTTTATAAATGAGTCTTGTATTCTATTATTTATCTACATATTTATCTTGACTTAGTACTTTGCAACATTTCTTTTGTAGAAAATACTGCCCAAGGTCACTTGTTAACTTTAGGTGGCAGACAGCCAAATATTACTTTTACCTACTGAATAATTTTCTACATAAAGGCACTTACACAAGGTTAATTTATTTTTTATTGTCATAAACACATTAGAGTCTCCTAATGTCTTTAATACATTAAGATCATTCTAGTGAACACATTGGTCAGTCATCGTGTCTGTATTTCCATTATCATAAGTAATTAGTGCCAATTAGAATATTAAATGAGTTTCAAAGGGACATAGTAATAAGTATTTATCTTCGTCTTATCAAACCAGTTCATGGTTACAAGAGATGACATGTTATATAGCAAACTGTCATCTACCTAGTTTTTGTGTGCAAAACACAATATGTAAGAAATTATATCAGTGTAGCTTTCTCTAAATTATGTTATTAGCTACTCAAAAACATTATAATTATGCCTATTCTGTAACAATCACCTTTTACAGACCATTAGTACATGCAGGGACTTTATGCCCTTGCCATTGTGAAGAGACTACAACCTGGGATCACAATATTTTGAGTGCAGTGATGGCGGCAGCTATTAACGTCTTTGGAGAAGAAGGGGAATTTTAACATCAAGATGGTTACGCAGTAGGAAGATAGGTTAAACTGTATTTTAATTATGTTTTTCATTGTCTTTTCTTGGCCTGCTACCTTGTGGTTTTATACATTCACAAAACTCCCCAGTGACTTCTAATATCCTTTTAAATTACATCAGATGGTATATTATTCCTTATGTAATTCATTCCTGTTCAAAGACCTTGGTATTAGAATTGCTTCTTTTCTTGCCAAGTAACCACTATCATTTTCTATATAAAGGAAAGCATCATAAAAAATTTAAAGGGCATTGCAAGATTTGAATCAGCTATGTTATGATTGCATACACAGTATGTAGACCTGCAATACATTAGTGCAAATATTAGCCTTATATAAGATCAGTTTAATGTGTTTGTATTGCTATACAAGTATTATCATTTGCCATTGGCAATAAACCAACTCATGCAATGCATTTGTATGAATGCAAACGAATTTGTAAAAAAAACATAATGTACCGTAAGCCGATACTAGAAATCTCAAAATTACTATTGTTATAAACCTTTCTAGATTTTTGGTCAGCTTAAATAGATTTTTAATGCATATGTGTCACTTATTTTGTGTAACATATACTAAATATGTGACTTGTTTCAATCACCCTTTGCTTTTCTGTTGAGTAATAAATGTAAATTTTATATATATATATATATATATATATGTTTATCAAATATGTTTTTTGTGAAGCAACATTTGTCCCTGATAGGACAAACCACAAGAGTAGCTAATGGTATTAATTACATTTTTGTTAGTAAGAGTGAGAGAAATTCCTCATATTTACTAAATGTGCCTAGTTACTGAATATCAATAAAAGAAATATACAAAGGGAGACAGATTTAAAAAATCTAATTTTCAATTTTCTTTATTTGAAAAACCTTGAACTTGAATTTTTAATCTGTGCTTATGTATTAAAAACTTGCTTGTGTAAAAATGTGAAACAGTTGACTGGTTCATGTAGATGTCAATGGGAGTCAATTTTCAAAAATGAGATTTTGAAATTAAACTTGAATTCATGGCAAAATCTTGAATTGTGTTAAAGAAGTCAAATGTTAATAAATCTGCCCCATGGGTAAAGGGGTATCCAGAGAAGAGTAGCTACATAGAGTAACATTTTGCATCTCAAATACGACTAGTTTAAACTTCTTGATCAAGCTTTGTAGAACTCGGGTCAGGATTCAGCCTTGCTTGGTCAACATTGTATAATAATTTTCATGATTTATAATACTTTTTCATATTTTTAAACAATTTATAAGAAATATAAAATAAAGCAATCCAACCTGGGTATGTTTTAATTCCTGTTAAATGTAAAGGTAAGTCATGAACACTTTCTGTTACTTTTCAGTTAAGTTAGAGTCAGCATTTAATAAATGCAAGAGAGAAAGATAAATCGGAGTATCCTGCAGGGTTTCTGAGTGACAATGAAAATGAGGCAGCATAATGTCAAAGACAATGTTTTGCGTCTTAATTATTCAATAATAACATAGGTTATTCTACATAGAAGCACCAACTACTCCAAATGATTAATTATCAAAATGACTGTGATATAATGAAATATCTCCTTTAGAATACACTTAGAAACTGCTCCATTGGATGGCCAAATTAATCATAAAAATAGTAGAATGCTTTGTCAGCAAATATTTTCTTTAAAATATCAAATTCATAAACAGGGAGGCAATCTTTGGTTTTAGAGGATAGGGGGCAACGTGAGTGCATTTAAAAAAAATGTGACAAATCTTGATGGCTGTTTTTTTTAATTCTTGATAACTAGCATATTTAAGGGAAATTTAGAAAAGTCTGTATTTTGGCATGGAAAAAAGGTAAAAAGCTGTGCAAAAATCAAAATAAATTAGCTTGTTATCTTTAGAGCAATTTTTCATTGATTTATATAGAGATTTGTCAGCTTTTCCTTGCCATGTTTCTTTACCATTTTATTAAAGAAAAAATATTTAGCAAAATGGCAGTTAATGATTACAGTCAAGTAGCATTTTTTTATCAAGTCAAATACATTAAAGTCAATGTGTGTTTTTTTCCGCATCAAATGCATTGGGTTTTTTCCTGGCACAACAAAAAGCATGGTGACATTCTAGTACAGAATTTTGTTGCCACTATCAAATACACAAATTTTGACATGAATATCTATCAGCTGAAAAAAATCTGCTCATCAAAACTGCTACTGAATATTTTTGTTGTAATACCCACTTTAAGGGTAAAGGTACACATGGTATCTTGGGATCATTAAAGGTAATATCTAATCACTATATGGAAACAAGTTATAATTATTGGGTCCTAGAGGTAGTGAGTGTGGACAGTTACTGGTAGACAAAATAATCTAATTTATTTGTGGCAACCTGCACTAAGAGAAAGTTGAAAATGTTAGAAATGAAACAGCATGGCTATGGGGGGTTATTTATCAAAGGTGAATTTTTTATGAGTTTTTTATACCTCGAATGAACTCACTACTCACGTGGTTTCTAATTTAAGAAAAAACTTGAATGGAAAAGAACTAGATTCAGTGAGTTTGGGGTTTTCTCAGTGGGAATTGATCAAGTTTTCTGGCAAAACCCTTGGAAAATTCAAAAATCATGATGGCTATTAACATCTTCAAGTGGTTCAAGGGACCTCTGCCATTGACTCCTACATGACCTCGACAGGTTTTAGATGGTGTATTTTCAGATTCGAGCTATTTCCAGGATATAATAAATATAAGTAATATTTCTGGGTATAATAAATATTGAAAAAATTAAAGATTCAAGTTTTTTTTACCAGAAAATTTGATTTTTGAACATTTTTGGAAATTATTTGGATTTTTGACTCAAACTTTAAAAAAAACCTTGATATTGCTGTTCATCTAATTTTTTTAGAATTTAAACCAACTGCAGAATTTATCCAAAATGGATAATCTGAGCATTTTATCTGTGAAAATGCTTTTGTTATTTCAACATCATAAACTTGAGGTAAATATGTCAGATGAAGGTCATCTGAGCAGAACACAAAAACATAATTAATTGTTTATGAACTATTGCTAAAATATAGTGAAAAGCACTTCAAACAAATTTATGTAGCAGCATGGTTAATATAGGAAGATTGCAAAAATAGGGCACTCATCATATGCTGGAGAGTAAACTACTTAAAAACTGCTGAAGCAGCAAATGTTCTTCAGGGCAAAATATTTATAGTGCATGTTCAGCATTATGTGACATGTTTTACAGAACATTTGCATTTTTCATACTGATACATCTGGGTTTAGAGGTTTAAATTTACCTTTATAATGGATATTTTTTAATATAAGTGCTTGAAATAGGTTGTCAGTTACACTGATGTGTAGTGCATTAGCAGTTTTAAATGTATTTATCATTCTGATACTTAGACCAAGTTATTTAAAATGAAGTGCTATGTATATTTTAAATGGTGACTTTTGCTTGGATATATTTTAGATTTCATATATAAATACACAAATTGTCACTGTTGGCACCCTAAATTCAGAACCAATGTTATAAGCACCCTGTTCTTGGCTCTTGCTTCCGCCTTTCACAGCCCCCTTTCACCTCGGGAGGAGCCCTCGGCTAATCAGATGCCGCCAGATCTTATAAAGAGAGGTGCAAAGTGAGGGGTTCTGAACAAGCACAGGGGCACAACAGTAATGGAAAGTCTTATGGGCAGAAGGTAGTGGTACAAGGCGTAGACAGTAAGAATAGTAAGATTAGGCCGGGTCGGGGCTGGCAGAGTACAAACGGAGTCAGGCAGGCAAGGGTCAAACCAGGAGATCAATCAGAGGGGTTATGGATACAGGAGAGTCGATTACCAGGCAGGGTCAGGATTCTAGAAGTCGGGATAGTCAAAATCAGGCAGGGGTCAAAACAGATAATCAGAATCAAACAGCTAAACAGCACAGAAGCACCAGGAACAAGATCCTATAACAGGCAAGGATTAACACACAGGGATGCCTTTAAATACTGCTTGAATTTCTCGCCAATGCGCGCTTGCGTCATGACGCCAGTGCAACTGCACCTTTAAATCACACAGAGACGCGCCGCACACGCCCTAAGGAACCGGCGCCTGAGGGGAGAAAGACCGGCCCACTAGACCACCAGGGTGAGTAACTCTCACACAAATACAATCATGTTAGGCATTTAGACACCTCATTCTCACAAAAGACTGTGATGCA
This sequence comes from Xenopus laevis, assembly GCF_017654675.1. Taxonomy (NCBI): domain Eukaryota; kingdom Metazoa; phylum Chordata; class Amphibia; order Anura; family Pipidae; genus Xenopus; species Xenopus laevis. The sequence continues at coordinate 196,038,764 of NC_054371.1, forward strand.
GTCTGGTCAAATAAGGTTCTATTAGATGCAATAATATCCCAATAAATTCTGTGAGCTTTGGAAATATGGTCACCCTATGCTGTTCAACTGCCATCATACTGTGGCCTTTTGTAGACGTCTGTATTCTGCAATTATTACAATTTCATTGTTCCTACACAAACAATCAGGTGCAATTTTCTGTGTGTAGCATATCCCAAACAGCAGTGAATGTTTGCATGAGTGTTGAGTCACATTGACAGTAAGGATCTTTCTAAGGATCTATGCTAACTGCCTAAACCAATTTCTGCTGACCATTGCATCAAGGAAACATAATAGCACTGTGTACTCAGCCTGTTAGGTTTCAGCATATCAAGATAAAATTCAGATCCAAGTTGGGAGCCACACATACAGCATGCCTAAACTATGCCACCCTTACTTAACTTTAGAGATATATACATTTAGGTAAAAGGGATGTTATCCCCACTGTTAAGGGGGTTTGTTTATTATAATCCAAGAGTTAGCAAAACAAATCTCAAAAATGTGAATAAACTTTTTTTTACCAAAACCTAGTGCGTTTATACAAAAGTCAATTGGAGACATATTTTTAACATTGAAACTATTTTATTTTACAATGATAATGTAGAATATACAAATTATATACATTAGGTTTTCCACAACTCAAAATAATTGTTTGTTTTTAGTTCTCTGGTTATTAGTTGCTTTTTTTTTTTTTTTTTTTTGCAATTGAGTTTCAGATCGCATTAAAAACAAGTGGCTGCTTTAATGGACACCTAACGTGTCTCGGGAACACCCCTTAATCATAGGCCCTCGATTTTTTCATTTTTAGTCTTGGGTAATTGCAGCTTGAGGAGCTTCACCGTGTAAAAAAACTGCGTAACATAATGCATTTTTTTTTCTTAGAGTGCCTTCCACTGGAAGCAGTGTAAAATAATGGAGGCAAATTTGGCGTTCACATGGCGTAAAATTACACACACCTTGATAAATTCGCTGTTTATTTTACGTGGCTTTTTACACAGTTTTTTGGTTAAATTTCGTTTTACACAGCATAATAAATATTCCCCCTGGAGTTTGGCTCAAATTGTTAAACAAAGCCTTCATTACCTATTTTGCTCAAAAAACAAAGTGGAGAAGCTTTCAATTGAATCATGTAGGGAAATAATATATTACTCCTTGAACCCAAAATAGCGGTCAGGTAGTTTTACTGATTGATCACAACTGATAATAATTTAAACAAATTACTGCATGTCTTAATAATACTGTACTTACTAAATAGTCTTCAATCTATTTTTGAATTGCACTAATGAATTACCCAGTGTCAATTCTAGCTCTCATGATATCTTTAAAGTATATTGTACTTATAATACAGTAACACTTTCTAAAATATTACATAACCCCCTCTGTCCTAGGAAAGAAAAAAAATATTGTCCTTGTAAATATTTATTAATGTACTTATGTTGATAGTTAGCTTTCTAAGGCACAATCTTTTAATGCATACGGCAGGTTTTTTAGCTGTGTGCTTAACAGTAGGTCTATTTAAGAAATAAAGAAGAAAAAGTACTCACTGAATAATCCTTGCATATATCATATTAAAACACCAAGTTCATGTAGGTATCTCATGGTGTTCCAAGCTTACTACGATTGTCATATTGTACTCCAAGGGGTTTCACTCATTCCTGAGTCATACTAACTTGATTCCCTAAAATCTGGTCTGTTTCAGATGGGGATGTTCCCTGTAGTCCTAAAGTGGGCTATAGAAGACCTTAATCATGATGTCCCTTTCCCCAACTTCCTTTTATCAGGCCTACCTTTGGGCAGTACCTAAGGCCCTAATGCACATCAACTCCCTCCATAGAGTAAAGAATATTTTCTACAGACTGAGAAACAGTAACTTTAAAAAATGACCACCGGGCCAAATGGGAACACCTCCCTCCAATTGGGCATATATTGCAGTTTTGGAATTCCTAATTTCCAGACATGACCAGCACAATTTCACACAAAAACTATTCTATGCCATCTGACATTTTTCTTGACACTATGGGGCCCATTTACTTAGCTCGAGTGAAGGAATAGAGGAAAAAAACTTCGAATTTCAGTGTTTTTTTTGGCTACTTCGACCATCAAATGGGCTATTTCGCCGTTTGACTCGAACGATTCGAACTAAAAATCGTTCGACTATTCGACCATTCGATAGTCGAAGTACTGTCTCTTTAAGAAAAAACTTCGACCCCCTAGTTTGCCACCTAAAAGCTACCGAAGTCAATGTTAGCCTATGGGGAAGGTCCCCATAGGCTTTCTAAGTATTTTTTGGTTGAAGAAAAATCGCTCGATCGATGGATTAAAATCCTTCAAAACGAACGATTCGAAGGATTTAATCGTTCGATCTAACGATTTTTCGTTCGAACGAATAGCGCTAAATCCTTCGACTTCAATATTCGAAGTCGAAGGATTTAAATTTGACAGTCGAATATCGAGGGTTAATTAACCCTTGATAGTCGACCTTAAGTAAATTTGCCCCTATATGAAGATATCTTTTGGAGCTTTATTAACTATTCCAATGACCTCCAGACTTGCATTTAACTAATGAATCGTTTTATTGCTGGTTTATTATAAGATGTTTACTTGTAGCGCAATTATGAATAAAGAAACAATTTCTTTCTTTTTCTGAAAGCATATACTCCCGGGGGTTTAAGGTCTTCATAAAAGTAACTTGTATTGTAATTTTATATTAATCCATTTTAATGTTGTTTTGTAATTTGTCATAGCACATTTTCCTGTTCCATGTAACAAAAAAAATGTAGTTATTTTGTTAGGGATGTATTTATATGCAAAAAAAAAAAGCCAAAAAACCTCTGTACTTTGATTTTTTACATGTCAAAATCTAAGACAGGAAAACTATTTATCTTAGTTTCCTAAAAACTTTAGCACAAAGGAATAAAATACAGTATCATTCTAATTTGTTCATTTATTACCTACTACAATATGTTACAATACACCTATTGCTTGCCACATTACTACCAATTTAAAGTATTGAAAGGAACACAATACTTGTTTTTTGAGGCACCAACCAAAATACTGTAACTTCACGTTAAGGGGCAGATTTATCAAATGTTGAGGTGAATTTTCGAATGAAAAAAAATTAAATTTGAATCTATTTTTTGTGTACTTCGACTAGGGGATAGTTCAAATTCGATTCGAATTTGAAAAAACATTAAAAAATTTGAATATCAAAATTTATCATGTACTGTTTCTTTAAAAATTCGACTTCCACCATTCGCCATCTAAAACCTGCGAAATTACTGTTTTAGCCTATGGGGGACCTCCTAGAACCTACTTGGAGTCAATTGGTGGACTCTGAAAAATCAAATTTTTGGGGGGGAAAAACTTTGAATCGAATTTTATCGACTGCGCTATTCCTTCGATTCATACTATTCCAATTCGGCCAAATATGGACCTATGCGATCGAAAACGGACCTATTCGAAAAACTTTGACTTAATTTCGGTTGGTCTTTTTAAATTCAAATTTCGAAGTTTTTTCAATTCGCAATTCGACCCTTGATAAATATGCCCCTAACTGTTACACCTGACAAATTCTAATGATTGTTACATTTGGAAAAATCAAGAAGGCTTTGATAAATATGCCAAATCATTATAACACATTTGAAAATGTCAGAAAAATGTAAGATTTCAAAACATACAAAAAAAATGTACGAATACAGAATAATTTTTATATATCATGCCTGTAGGTTTACAAGGATAATCACTAAAGCATATGGCTTGCACTATTCAGTTGTCATAGTCCATGATCTATTATGGATTCCACTAGCTTAGGTTTAAAGTGCACTGTTGCTTGCTGATTAAAATGACATGGCCTCAGCTTTAATACATGTGCCTTTTTGCAAAAGTAGGGGCAAGTACAAAAATAGCCAATGACATTTACATGACATGCACTTTCTTGCACAGGCAACTGCTAATTGCCAATGTTTATTATTCCGATATATTTTTCATAAGCTTTTATAACCAGCAAAGAGGTATCACCCCCCCCATTCTTATTATCTTCATTATATCTCTAGTTTCTATTTCTAACAAATTTATTTTGATGAATATTTTACATGCACTGAAGGCTTTTTGTTGCCATAGATGACTGGTTTTAGTAATACAAAAAAAATTGAGGTTTATGAAGTTTCTTAATCTTACATGTTATAATTGGATTTTATTTTTTCTATATACATCTCGAAAAAAATCAGTAGCTAACGAACGCTAATTAGATATTTATTTTTCTTCAAAATCTCGAATGTGGTGTTGAGTTAAGAAAAAGAAACAATTTACTGTACAGTATTATATGCCAGGTGTTCATCAAAAACAAATTGTGGTTTGATGAGCTATGTAAGCATTTTTAAAACAGCTGAAGTGTTCAGGCTTGATTGCAAATACAATAGAAGCATATTTAATATAGTTCTGGTACTTTAATCAAAACGGTGCTCCGCACCGAGTTTGTCAGATTTGTCATGACGCTGGAGCAATTATTTTATGCACATATAGGCTAATGGTTAGTCTGATGTACATAATGGAGCTTTAATTGCTTTGGGTAAATAATCAGGACTTAATTAGAGAAGTAACACTTCAAGGTTCCATATTTTACTTGCTTTGATGTATATTGTGGTACAAGAATAGCAAATTTAGACAAACAGCAGGTGGGAAAGAGACCAGTGTTATACACATTATTTGTTTTGGAAAAACAAATCAGTGTTTTAAACCTCTGACACTGCAGCATAATGTTTAAATATGTTTATGGCAGGTAGATAATCAACATAATGGGTCTTTGAGAAAAAGGAGTGGTATTAAGGCAAAATAGCTGTTTGGTATATGTGTGGTCATCTATATTTTTATTCTTACGAATACAGAATGCACCCCAATATATTTGCCCCTTTTGTATTTATAAATATTTTTACATTCAAAGTAGCTTAAACTGTGTATATTACAGTATTAGCTCTAAGGGAAGAGGGAAGATATGCCTGCACAAAACCTAAACCTTTTAACTTCAGTCCATATACTGGCCTTTAGAGCCTTTATACTAAACAGTCCTACATTGCAGATCTTCTTTGTCAATCTCTTCAGCACCATTTTCGAGTAAGCAAGTTCCAAAAGACTAAACCTAGATATCGCTCTCCTTTTAAGAACTATATCCCTAGCCACTAAGAAACTCCATGTTTCACCCAGGCCTTGCCTAGTAAATGGGGAAATACTCCCCCCTTCTAACTGAAACAAAGCCAGCTCATAGCTGAATTTCATGCTTAAAGGGATACTGTCATGGGAATTTTTTTCCCAAAATGCATCAGTTAATAGTGCTGCTCCAGCAGAATTCTACACTGAAATGGGTTTCCTTAACAAAGCAAACAAATATTTTTATATTTAATTTTGAAGTCTGACATGGGGCTAGACATATTGTGACTTGTGCTCTGAGAAACTTCAACCACTCTTTACTGCTTTACTGCAAGTTGGATTGATATAACCCCCCCCTTCCCCCCCCCAGCAGCCTAACAACAGAACAATGGGAAGGTAACCAGATAGCAGCTCCCTAACACAAGAGAACAGCTCTCTGGTAGATCTAAGAATAGTACTCAATGGTAAAATTCAGGTCCCGCTGTGACACATTCAGTTACATTGAGTAGGAGAAACAACAGCCTGCCAGAAAGCAGTTCCATTCGAAAGTGCTGGCTCTTTATGAAAGCACATGACCAGGCAAAATGACCTGAGATGGCTGCCTACAACTAAAAAAAAAAGAACACTTGCTGGTTCAGAAATTAAATTTTACATGGTGGAGTGCATTATTTGCAGTGTCAACAGTGTAATTTAGAAATAAAAACTATACATCATAAAAATCATGACAAAATCTCTTAAAATAAATCAAGGGAATATTCCTTAGTAAGCACAGCCCCTACTTAATGTAAATAAACTGGGTGTTTTTATTAAACTGCAAAAAGAGCAAGACTATGTCTAAAAAGCATGACAGCAACTGTCAATTATGCAATTTACTAGTGATGGGTGTATTTATTCGCCAGGCATGGATTTCCGGCAAATTTCAGTGTTTTGCTGCTGGAAAAATTTGGGGAAAAAAATTGTCACATGTCAATATCGTCCCATGCATAAAAATGGTCATTGACTTTAATGCATTTGGACAAAATAGTTGTGCGTATAAAAATTGTCGCTCGCGTCAAAAATGTTGCGTGTCAAAATTATTTTGACGCCCATTGACTTCAATGCATTTTGCGAATTTTCCGCCATTTTGTGAATTTTCCAGTGAATCAGGACAGATTTGCCCATCACTACAATTTACTAAATTCAAATAAAATATATATTTACTGCGTGAATATGAAAGGATAGTCTATATTTTAGCATATGTTTCATAAACTTAGCAGGGAAAAGAATACATTATCTGATGTTTTGTTGGGTAGAGTTGAAATGGTTCTCTTGTTTATCTTAATGGATTAAGAAGTTAAAGACAGCTACAGTATTTTTCTAAAACATTTTGATATAGGATTATGAAGGGCACAATGTGAAGGAAGGAAGAGTTCAGAAATACAAAAAGAAAATAATGAAATTCCATATTGACAGCCGAAAGGGAATGTTATTTAACCAAAGGATGTTGTGATGGATTTAGACATCTGAAAGAAAGGAATATGTGTCTTTTAACAGAATACATTTTACAAGGTTATTTCAAAAGGTCAAATAGTTCAGATGTCTTCAAAACATTACATTTGTTTGGCAGGAAGTTTTTGTTTTCCTTCTCTTTAGAATTAGTTGCCATAAAAAGGTAAGAGAAAACACACATCATTGGTTTGGCACCCTTGGCATGAGGGAAAAAAAAACAAGGATTTCTCTATGATATACTGTATAGATAAATATTCTGTTTTTTCTTTTTGAAATCTCACTAGCTCTTCACATTTTTTTGTTCATAAACACATTAATTAACACTATAATTTATTTATGGGGTGAATTTGTTTAAGGGCTTTCCTTGCAATACCCCCCCAAAATAGGAAAGATCTGATGCATAACCTTTCTTTTAAAGGGTGTTATTTATCAAAGGTCGAGATTGTGAGTTTTTTCTATCTCAAATAAACTCAATAAAATGTTTGCTTATTTATGAAAAAAACACGATTGTAAAAAACTCAAGTGCATGCAATCGGTGGCGGGGACTTGAATACTCAAATTGATCGAGTTATCTGCGAAAAAAAAAACCATGAACACTTCGAATTGATCAAGTTTTCAAGCACAAACCACCAAAAAAAAAACAATAATCATAAAGGCTAAAAAATATCCTTAACTGGTTCAAGTAACCTCTGCCATTGACTTCTATGTGACTTTTTTCCAGCTTTGGGGCATAATAATTCTTGAAGATTCTAGTTTTTGGTTTATCCTGGAAAATTTAAGTTTTTACTGAAACTACCCTAGAAAAACTCAGGAAAAACAAAACGTGACCATAAATAAATAACCCTCTAAATATCCCTGTTTATTAAAAACATGAGCAATAAAACCCAAACTTGGCAACAGCTCATTTGTCTGGCAATAGTAGAAATAGTGTGAAGGTTTAATGGGCTGCTTTCATCATGATATGTTTTTGAAAGGAAGCTGTGCTTCCAAATAGTAACAGCTTTGGAACAAAGCAATCATGCAGCAGGAGGCATCATAATTAATAATGGGAGCCAACTGCAGCAATGTTTAATGTAACATGACAAACCTGAGTTTTGCCTAGTAAACAGCATGAGACCACATTTTCGATGACAGGCGTTGTCAATAATTCTAACTTGAATGCTATGAGATGCTATTGGGTTGTTTACTAGCTATCATTGATACCTAAAATAAATTTGATCAACTTTGTAAAGTTCCAAACTACTGATAGGGATAGTAACAGGTGTGTGTGTCTATGTATATATTTATATCTTGTTTTGAATCTATTTCTATTTGTCATTTCTCAAGTTTGGTCTAACCTATGTAAAGGGGATTTCTGAATGAAAATTAGCCTTTAGTAAATTATTTAACTTGTTTTATATGTTTTTGTTGAACGTGTGGCTAATTTTTTTAACAGGGTTTTCAGTGACCCTAACAATCAGCCAGTTGCTTCATAGATGTGAAGAACAGGACTGTCCAAATGATGGCCTTGCCACATACTATCACCTTGTAATCAGGTTTGTAGAACCCTGCTTTCTGGATCGCTTTACTTTGCACAACATATAATACTGGATATCAAAATGCAGAAATCGATGATCCTGCTTTCTCTTCATATTTTCAGAGCTGGCTTACAGGTACACCATGATCTTGCATGGGCTACATATTAAAGGACCAGTAACATCAAAAATATATTTAAAAAAATTCGTTAGAATACAAAAAAAAAAAAAAACCAGGACAAATTAAACTTTTAAATTGCAAATCCTTTATTAAGAAATAACTCCCCTACAGAAAAGGCGACACAGTGACAATCCATACTGCGATGCTCGATTTCTCCTCCCTGGCTATTGTAGTGACAGCGTGTGAAGGAGGCTGAAGCTGTAGGAGCGTTGGCTGGCGGAGCAGGGTTTGTAGTGGGGTTCGTGGGCAAAGTTTTCTTGATATGTCCTGAGCACAGATATAAAGACCCAGAATGGCACCTCTTCTTCTCCCCAGTCCATGTCTCCTGCACTCAGCCCTCGTGGTCAACATAGAGTTCGGACAGCAGCAGCATGTCGAGCGGCAGCCCCCACAGTATCCCGACATCCCGTCCAACAGGTCCGTCAGTCTGGAGATTGCAGTCTCACCACCCGCACCAGCACCACAGCCACGGCTTCGGCATGGATATGCCTCTTCCTGCAGTGTAACTTACTGGTCCTTTAACCTTTAGATTGGCTGGAGGGATTAAAGTCTTGGATTCTCCTTACATGAGGGGGGTGCATCTGACTGATGAACATTTAATTTTACACGCAACAGAGATTAATTATGGCTTTGATACATCTGGGTACATCATCACTTAACTTATTATGTAAGCAAGACCCTCCCTAGAGTAGAAACCAATAAAATATATAACTAAAAGCATATGAAGCAAAATATAAACCACAAACTACATGTCTTTTTATTCCCAGGTACTAAATTACCAAATTACAATCCCTATATATGTAGCAGTTTATTGTATGTACAGTATGTACACAACAACAAACAAGATAAAATCCTCACCAGGAGATTCAATATGTGAATGTCTTTGAACACTAGAGTCCTGCTACAAGTCACTTGAGATACTTTAAAAAAAACTATTGGAAAAAATGCAACTCTAAAGCAAAAGTACATTAAAAAAAATCCAGAACATATGAAATGACCACATGGTACATTAGTTATCAATTTTCTAGGCTATATCTACCATATTTTTGGCTACTAGGCAGTGCAGCCATGGGTAACTTAGATCAATTATCATCATGTCATATAATTTACTATAACTGCAATTATGTTTTACTGCTTCCCTTTAATTTGCTAAACCGTTATAAATAGCTGATAATGCGGGGTGTTATAAATTTAATTTGAATAAAAGTTTGTTAGAAAAAAACTTTTTGCTTTCTGTTGGTTGAGATGTTTTTATGTCCAACATTTATCTGACCCTTTGTAGTAAGCGCTGAAGGGGGCAAGAAAACAAAGATAGCTGTGTTTCTCAATATGGAACAGCTGGTATTTTTAATTTTTCAGATGCAAGCCAAGAAATTAAACTCATTGGGACTGATGTTGCAATAGGGATGAAATCTGTTGAAGCATCTGTTACTGCATTGTGAATTCTGAAAATATATAAAATACTTTTTGTGTCTGCCAATCCACTCATTACCTCTGGAAAGCGCCAAGTTGCTATCTTATATAGTTCAGTATAGTCACTCTGAAACTGGTTCGGGCACCAAAATACTTTCTTTCCCTGTAGTTTATTAATTTCTTTTGATGAATCAAATAAGTAGCCCTGTAGATTTGAATGTCTTTGTTGTCTGAGCAAGTCAAATAGGAATGGAGCTGGATGCTAGAGAGAAGCATATCCTTACATAAACTGTTATCTGCTCTGCTGTGATAATGATGATAATAATTAGCAGAAGTCAACTCCCATGCCTAAGTCCCAACTGATTTAAATGAAAGCAAATAAAATATTATGGGCCATAATTTGCCGTTGCCTGTTACACTGTGTTCGTTGCAAATAATTCCTTCTGCCATTCAAAATGTTATTCTTTAACCAAGAAAAAAAATATTTTTTAAGTTGTAATATTAGTACGAGCACAACTCCTCCAGTTACATTGAGTAGTAGAAAAGCAGATGCATTGTGCAGTGCTGGCCTGAGTGATATTTTCATATGTACCACTAGGTGGGGCATGGGAGCATTTTTAGCAATACAGGTGTCAGGGAGATGTTATCTGGTTGCCTTCTCATTGTTCTGTTGATAGGCTGCTGATGGGAAAGGGAGAGGAATGATATCACTCCAATTTGCAGTGCAACAGTAAAAAGTGACTGAAGTTTATCAGAACACAAGTCACATGACTGGGGGCATCTGGCAAACTAACAACATGCCTATCCCCATGTCATATTTCAAAATTAAATATAAAGAAATTTGTTTTCTTTTTTGAAAAACAGATTTCAGTGCAGGGTTATGCTGGAGGAGCACTCTTAAATTAATTCAATAAAAAACATGTTTTATCTCAACAGAATCCCGTTAACATTATGGAAGTTCTGCTTGACTATGTACGGTACTATGTACGGTACCTCATTCTCACATTTACTGGATCACCAGCAAAGGAAGGTCTAATGATCCTTAGCCACATGGCTAAGCTGTGCAAGTGAGTTCTCTTAATTTCTGTTTTGTGTTTTTTTTTTAAATGTTTATATTACATTTTTTATAGCATGCAATACATTTCCCGGACATTTTATATGTCCGATTATTGGAATATATCAGTCATTGATGTCATAATACTGCTTAACTGAAAGAAAAGAAAAATAAAGTAAATAAAAAGAAGATTTAATGTAAACAGAGTTAACATAGTGATATATTTCCGTAAAGTTAGTTCAGAGGTTAATTACAATCCAAACAGGCTAAATTTATTTACCTTAGGTAAGATGATAAAAGCCTATTAGTGCGTTGACTCCTGGGGGGGTGATCTTGTGGTCGTTCCAGTCCCTTGAAGTATGTTTTGGATATAGTGGTTTGTTTCTTGCAACTATGAATTACCTCTTAACATTTCTATGTCATACCAAGTTGTGTTTATGAAGGTGTGGGTGGTTAGATATCTGAGTGGAGAGGGAAGACTATTAATATATGTGGTCCAAGTGAGAGAGAATTTTTTAGCTTGTTGTTGTTTTTTGTCATAGCTTCCAGCCAATCCATGTGAAACGTGATGTAGTTTTTGTTTCGTAAATGTGATTGATAAGGTTTCTGTTGAGAGCCATTGATGTAGGATTGCCCTTCGAGATGCTGCTGCCAGTGTAGCTGCCGAATGTTTGTCCCCTTTATTTAAATTTGGGTATTGTTGAACAGTGCTTAATAGAGTCCATTCTATAGTTGCGTGGATTGGTTTGCATCCAATAGGAGGTTATTTCCAGCCAAAAACTATTTTAGGGCATGACCAGAGCATATGTAGAAGATCTGCTTTGGGAGCCTTGCACCAGATGCAACTGCCTGAGGGGATGTTTCCCATTTTGAATCGTTTTTTGGGTGTTAGATATGGATTGTGGAGAAGTTGCAATGCCATTTGTTGGTATCTACTGGTTGGTAATAGTTGCATTATATAGATTATCCACCATGTTACTTTCTTCTATGTCTATGTCTATGAATTGTGTTTCTTGCAAAATTTAATATTTGTATACTAAGAAATATGTGTGGATTTGTAAACGTAAATTTATCTTTTAATTCCGCTAGGGAAAGTAGGTCTTTATTTCTTTTGATAAGGTTTCGCGCATTGTATAGTCCTTCATCTCGCCAAGTGTGTAAGATTGGGTTTGATATTCCTATGGAGAATTCCTTGTTTCCTAGCCATGTTAAGTATGGGGAGTGATGTGGGGGTGGTCGGTGTTTTAGTCTAAGGGATTGCCAGGTTTTATAGGTATCTGAAAATAGTGGGTTATCTTGTACTGGTTGGGGAATATTTGAAGAAGGTGAGTGTAAAAGGTAATTTAGAGTGAAACCCTCTGATTGGGATTGATCTAGATCTATATTGGTAAACCAGCTTTTGTTTACTAGCCAGTCCCCTGCATATCTCAGTAACGCTGCTTCATTGTATTCTTTAATATTTGGCAGATTAACTCCCCCTAATGTTTTGGCTGTTGCAGTTTATACATGCTGATTCTAGGGTATTTATTCTGCCAAATAAAAGTGCGGTGTATGTGATATATGCGTTTTAGATCAGTTGGCTTGATAAGATATGGTACTATACAAGATCGGGAGTCCATATAATTATCCAGCAAAGCCTACGGGACTCGCCCCAGTTCAAGAGGGCTATCAATTATAACAAAGTTTATATCAAAAAATGATATAAGTGATATTAAGCATTTGCATTGGATATAGTAATTTAGGAAACAGGATCATTTTGATGAAGTGTATTCTGCCTAGAAAGGTTAAATTTATGTTTCCATTGTTGTGTGATCTGATATTCAGTTTGTAAGTGTCCTTATGGTGTTCTGGTATTTTATGCCTCGGTATTTAATGTGGTGTTTGGGGCTTTTAAAAGGAAAATCTGTAGACCAGTTTTGTGATGTGGTGTCATGTAGTTGGAGTGCTTCAGATTTTTCCGCATTAATTTGGAAACCGGCTATTTGTCCAAATCTGTGTATTATTGATAGAATGAGTGGGATTTCTGTTTTGAGGTTTTTGTATAAAGAGTAATATGTTGTCTGCAAAAGCTGTGACCTTTAGTAGTGTTTGGTTTATTTGGATGCCTGAGATTTTTGGATTCTGTAAAAAGTGTCTTAGTAGTGGGTCTCTGGCTAAATTGAATAATAGAGGAGAGAGCAGGCTAATTTCTGTTTTTTTGTTGCCAGCCAAACAATTAAGAAGGACTGTTAAGTACAGAACTTTGCAATGCCAATGAGGCACTGGGGATCGAGGGTGCAGCATTGAAGGAGCCACCTCGGAAATGCCCCCGATGGTCATCTGGCTGAATGGAAGCAAATCCGACCAACAACTTGTAACTATGTAGCTAACTATGTAACTATGTAAAATCTTGTGGAAAGGCTGCTCCAAATTGAATTTGGACTTTGTTATCTGCCTCCCTTTATAGAGGCAAAGGCTGTCAATGCTGGTGTCATTTTTATAACAAACAGTTGGTAAATCATTGGTTAGAGTTTTAGAGGGTGATGAGAGGTAACTTTAGGGATAGAGAAGTTTGCTTTTCATCCTCTAGTCTCACACTAGTCTCAGTGATTACATCTACAAATGCCATAAATTTGCCTACACTAATGGTGGGAATGAACTGGCACAGAAGTAATATGTGCAAAAAATATGATCTGTGTCTCACGTACACATTGCCTGTTTTGTTTGTCACTTTTATAGGCAGCCACACTGCTTTATAGGAATTTTATATATTTTCAATTTCTGTACCAGTGTTAAAAATTCCAAATGATTTGCACTGCAGGGGATAAATGTTTTGTTCCCAAAGACTGACTGATAAACTGTTAACAAGCTTTCTCTCCCATATCTTTGATTTGCAGATTGATTAATTGATGTGACAAATTCAAAGACACTTATTTTCTATTTAATAGTTTTGAAAAGAAAATTGTATTTCATAATACAGATATTACAATTAATAATTTTTATCTTCCAGTAAGAAGAAACAAATGGCAATTCTACAGTCAAGGCAAGCATGAAATATCTAATAGAATTGTAATACTTTTGATATTCTTTTATATTAAACTATATAATCCCAGATTAACTATACTAAAATCTTCAGTATAATAAGTTAATTTGTTAACAAACTACATTTAGATCTCCCAGAGCCATTACAAATGTATATTTCTGTAATTAAGCGTTCTTTTTATTATAAAACTCAGCAAAGCTAAAAATATATAGTATAGAGCAGAGGTTTAGTAAGATATTTCAAAAACGTCTTTATTTAAAAGGTAAATGTTTAACCTAGAGTTTTTTGTTTTGTTTTGTTTTACTAGAGAATGATTTGTATTTAAATATAAAATATAAACATTTTACATAAGACTTGTATTACTTTAAAGGGGACCGTCACCAAAAAACAATATTCAAAATCCTATTTTATCGCATTAGTCAAGCAAAATGTACTTTAATTACACAATATAAATTATTTGAATCTTGTTTCCTTCAGTCTGTGAATTCATAATTATAGCAAGCAGGCAGGAGCCATTTTTTGGACACTGTTATTAAGACAAGTCTTGTATCATCTCAGAATCTTGTTTGTGCACCAGAATGGGGGACCTGATGTCCATCCCCATGCCCTGGCTACACAATTAAATGGTGAAGAGAGGGGGGATGTGGGGAGAGCAGTGACATCTAGGAAGTGCTGAATGGAAACTGAAAGTAGTTGTCTGCCCCACCTCTATGCCTAAGGCATAGAGGAGGGGCAGACAATATTTCATTGACAGCTTTGATTTTTAAATGAGCTTAGAACAGCTATGAATGCTTTAATAAAAAATAGAAATTGGATTTCATGTTTAATTTGAAATGGACTTTTATTATACAGCTTTTTGTGTCTGAGTGACTGGTCCACTTTAATACTTTTTAGTTTTACTCCAAATGTTACTTAAGAAAAACACAATGTTATAAAACAGATTTCATTAAAACCTTAGAAGTGCATATCCATTAGGAAAGAAGAATTTTCATAAAATGTATGAGGTTTTATTTTTAAACACAAGCAACTAAAGCAATTTCTGTTAATGCAATGTTGATTCTTTTTCAGTGGTTGCTGAACTTACAGGTACTTCATTTTAGCAAACTGCACACTTGTACCATCAAGGAAATCCTGGATGCTGAGCCTCAAATTTGGCACCCAGGACTTAGGAAAGTGGGCATGGGAGTGGTAGGTATGTATTAATTAATGGATTAATTAGTTAATAAATGAGTACCAACTTACTAATGTGACCATTAATAAATAAGGAATAAGTAATGATAAAACAAATAGCTGACACCAGACCAAGAGATGCGTGGAGAAAGGCTGCAGCTGTTTTCATTTATAACTTCTGTACTCAAAACATCTTTTAATTAACTATATTAGCCAGATCATTATGGGACAGATTTATCAAGGGTCAAATTGAAAATTTTAATCAGAATTCGAACGTTTTATGATCAAAACTGTCAAATTCAGTTCGAGTTTTTTAAAAATTTCTAATTCAATTTTCAAGATCTATCATACTCTGGCCCTTTAAGAATTCAAATTCGACTATTCATAACCTAAAACCTGCCAAATTGTTGTTTTAGTCAATGGGAGAGGTTTAGGGATCAATTTGGAGTGGTTTGCAGCCTCCCTGACATTTGAGAGTTTTTTAAATTCGAATTGAATTGAATTCAAATTCGATTTGAGTTTTCGTGTTGATTTAATTAATCAGAGTTTTTAAAATTAAATTTTTTAAATAAACTTCGATTGGCCGATTTTCAAATTTATGGGAGTTTAGGGGAATTTTTAAAAACTCGCATGAATTCGAAATTCGACCTTTGATAAATGTTTCTCTATGGGTGGAGTGGTTGGGTTTGGAAGAGCTCTCTGATCTGTGCTGTCCAAACAATCAGCAATCACCTGAGACAACTTGCCCAATCATCTTGGATGACAAAAAACTGAAAAGAAACAACCATTCCCCTACATGTAGGATTAATAAACTAATTTTTACAACCTCATGCCACCCTCCCATGCCCAATCGAAGAGGGTTAATTAACCCCTATGTGTCGAGATATTTTGTGCATTGTTGTGACCAATCATAGCTCAAGCAGGTTAGGATTCCTGATTTTTGCATTAAGAATATTGGGAAATACAAAATTATATGCTGTCAATTTTATGGTAGAGAATGTACGAATGTATGCAACCTTATGGAGCTCATTGTTTAAGCGGGCATAGCACACAATGGTTCCTACTCGGAACTTGGTTACTATAATTTTGTGTGTGTAATTTACTAAAGACTATTGGGGGAATGTTATATAGTATATCTTGTTAGTGCAAAAAGCATTTGCAAAGACCATTGTGAACATTAAAGACCAAGATTTTCATTGTTTGCATGGTTTTTGATTGTTTTCAGTGATTTCCTCGCAAAGTTTGTGAACAAATGACTTTTGCGAACATGTGCAGCGTATGTAACAAAATCACACAATTGCAAAGAGTTTTCTTTGTGACAAAATATTTAACAAAACTCCAGAGCAACTGGTAATGCTAACCTTTGCTTAGTGATAACGAGTGATATAGTGATATTCGCTAGTGAATGATTTTACATTCTGAGCAGAGGTAAACATTTTAATTGTATTTTAATTGCAAAAGATTTTAATTGCATTCCCCATTATATCTGTACAGTGTGCAGTATGCTGCAGAGAGCATACTTATATATTATATATACTTATATATTATATCACATATCTGTATTATAACTGCTGGTTGATGCTTTCTTTTGTGTCCCTTTATTCCCCCTGTTTCCTTACTGGGGTTTATTTCACTGTAAATTAATAGTGTAATCCCTTGAGATCCCCCAATTAATTTGTTTACACAAATCTTAAATTACTGCAGTCCTGCAAACCTCAATGTCACCATGACAATCACGTCCAAACAATGTATTATTAATGTGGAAATAAGCATTATAGATAGAAAGGACAAATTGGGAGGAGCACAACTGATGACTAATATAGGCTAATTAGAGCAGGATTGAGTCTCTGGTTGTGTGGATGTACCAATAAAAACATGATTATTGAAGTTAATCCCATCCAATGATGGCAATTAACCAATGAGATTAATTAACTGTTTTGACATAGTTTGTAACTGTAGAGGTTGGTAAATTGGTTTAATAGGATGCCATTGATGCCTTTTGATAAATCTTTTTAGTGAAACTCATGTTAAGGCGAAATATTAAGCTAACATCGCTTTAATTATTGATATAATTGAATTTGATTTTAATTATTTATTGATATAGTGGGGCACTGCTCTGGTATATTGCAGCCACCCACTGGTTAAATCAATAAGCCAGACCTTGGTATTTTTTTATAACCTAAATATTTTCTTTCTCTCTTTCTCTTCTCTCTACAAGGTTTGTGGTTTTGTGAGGTTAATTAATCCTTCTAACTAAGTAAATGGGGAAGTAAAATTTGAGACCACAGCCCTGAATGTCTGGTCCTTTCCATCTAAATTGTACCCCCAGTGCAAATTTGCTAACACTACACTAATTCACTAAAATGTGAAGTTGCTGAACGCTCGCGAAGTATTTGCTAGTATTAATTTGTCAGCGTGAGCATTCCATAGTGAACTTTCACTAACGTTTGTTTCTGCCAAGCAAAACTTCATTAGTACACAACTACGCTTGGTCAATTTTAATAGGGCGGGTTCATATAGGTCTTATGTATGACTTTATTAGAGATGTTGGTGCACATGCTTGAAGTGGCCACTTAAAGGGATACTGTCATGGGAAAATAAATTTTTTTTTCAAAATGAATCAGTTAATAGTGCTGCTCCAGCAGAATTCTGCACTGAAATCCATTTCTCAAAAGAGCAAACAGATTTTTTTTATATTCAATTTTGAAATCTGATATGGGGCTAGACATTTTGTCAATTTCCCAGCTGCCCCAAGTCATGTGACTTGTGCTCTGATAAACTTCAATCACTCTTTACTGCTGTACTGCAAGTTAGAGTGATATCACCCCCTCCCTTTTCCCCCCCAGCAGCCAAACAAAAGAACAATGGGAAGGTAACCAGATAGCAGCTCCCTAACACAAGCTAACAGCTGCCTGGTAGATCTAAGAACAACACTCAATAGTAAAAACCCATGTCCCACTGAGACACATTCAGTTACATTGAGAAGGAAAAACAGCAGCCTGCCAGAAAGCATTTCTCTCCTAAAGTGCAGGCACAAGTCACATGACCAGGGGCAGCTGGGAAATTGACAAAATGTCTAGCCCCATGTCAGATTTCAAAATTAAATATAAAAAAATCTGTTTGCTCTTTTGAGAAATGGATTTCAGTGCAGAATTCTGCTGGAGCAGCACTATTAACTGATTCATTTTGAAAAAAAATGTTTTCCCCATGACAGTATCCCTTTAAGAAATGAGAAAAATTTGTTAGTTATTTACATGTTATATATATTGTACCTGGTGGTCCAGTGGTGCTGCGGGGACGCCAGCCGTGCCTCTTCGGCCACCATTGCAGCTACTTAGGACGCGTGCGCTCGCACCTTGTTTGCGCGCATTGGCGCTAAATTCAAATGGGTATTTAAGGGAGCTCAGTTAATTCATCATTGCCTGTTACAGGATTTTTTTCCTGGTGCTGTTAGCTGTTGCTATTCTGTTTGAACCTGATTCTGATTCTGATTACCTGTTTTGACCCCTGCCTGGCTTTTGACGATTCTACATTCTGTATCCTGACCCCTTGCCCTTTGATTGACTATCTGGTATGGACCCTTGCCTGCCTGACTACGAATATTCTCTTCTGATCTGACTACTCTTTTGCCTAACGCCTTGTACCTTGACCTTCTGCCCAAAAGACTTTATTACAGTTGTGCCCCTCTGCTATCCAGAACCTCTAGCCTTGCACCTCTCGTTTAAGTCCTGGTGGCATCCAAGTAGCTGAGGGCTCCTCCCGAGGCCAAAGGCGGTCACACTACAGATGAAGTACTCGCCGAGACCAGGGTGCTTGCCATTTGTTCTGGTGTTGGGTGCCGACCGTGACAGTACACTAATGCTAGCAAATTGTCCTCTACGCCTGTTAGTGAATTGACGATCTCCCTGAGTATTGGATTTCTGGTAAATTTTCGCTAGTGACAACCACTTCGCCCTTTAGTAAATCTGCCCCAATGTGAGTTTTAATGGGGAGA
This sequence comes from Xenopus laevis, assembly GCF_017654675.1. Lineage (NCBI taxonomy): Eukaryota > Metazoa > Chordata > Amphibia > Anura > Pipidae > Xenopus > Xenopus laevis. The sequence continues at coordinate 196,057,760 of NC_054371.1, forward strand.
TCTCACCTATCTTTCCAGTTTTCACTTTTCACCAATCTCCTATTTTTTCTATGAACAGAGTTAAAGTACAACATTGGTATTATTATTAATTTATAACTAGCACTTCTTCATTTTATTGCACTTCTTTATTTATTGTATTACATCATTTTCACCCAGTTCAGCTTAATAATGAACTTTTTGGTGTAACAGTTTTAACAAATAATAGCAGTTTAAGCAACCAATTGAATGAGTTGGCAATTTAAGCACCTTAACCTTATTTATTTGAGCATGAACCTGCTGCAATAATCATTTAATTGTTTTAATTTAAACCAGACTAAGCTTTGTAATTTGCATTTGTCACAACAGTTGTCACTATTTAAAAGTCTTAAATCAGTGGAGAATTATACCAAGGAAGCTAATTTGTAATATGTGTCCTCTAATTGTTTTAATACGTATATATAATAATGTTATAATAAATAAGATTCTCAGCAAACACACTGTATATTATAATGTAGGAAATATAAGAATATTGTCTTTTTCTTTTAATCCAACTGCTGATAGTCCTATAAACATCTGTTCCAGTCCTACATGGCATTGAGAACCTTTTCTGTGGTTAGGCATTTTGGATAATAGCTCCCATACCCTGTAGTTGACTAACCCCAAAATCTCCAACCTGTTTATTTTAGGTGGGTTATACACCAGAGCACTTACATCACCTGCTAAGAATGTGTTGATAGGCGGACTATATATATATATATTTATATATATATATATATATATATATATATATATATATATATATATATATATATATATACCAACAGCAACCAGCACAATAAACAAAGCAGAAGCAACATGGTTATTAATCAAAGCACAGGAGGCTAGGGCACATGCCATCCTTCCTCAGGTATACCTTCTAAATTAAGCAAATGCTATAATTTAAGTCAATGCATATTACTGTGTTGCTATTAAAAATGGTATATATAGTGAATAAAGTACCCCCTTTTGTAAAATATAAGGATATTATAAGTTACAGAGGAGTTTCATGACCATATAAAAACACGGGGCCGAAGGTCATGGAACTCCGAGGTAACTTCTAATATCCTCATATTTTAGAACTGGGGGTACTTTATTTATTATAATACCCAAATTTCAATGTCATGTCATGTGACCGAAATGATCAGAACTCACCGTTTATAACTGATGACATCAGAACTTACTGTTTATAAGGATATAATTTACAGGATATTCATGGCTTTTGTGTATTATATATATATATATATATATAGATATATATATATATATATAGATATATATATAGATATATAGATATATATGATCTATTGCTTGGTCTTTCAATAAATTGCTACCCAGTCCATTTATTGTTGAAATTAAAGTAAGCACTTCATTATGTCTTGTTGCACCATGCCCTATAATTAAATGCAGTGTTATAAAAGAGGTATTCTTTACTACTGTTATATAACAAAACAAAGGCAGGCTAGAGACAATCTCTAGACAGTGCCAGAGATCAGCAAACAATTAGCAGTTGTTTTTGCTTAAAGGGGTTCTGTCATGGGAAGCATCATTTTATAGTGCTCCTCCAACAGAATCCTGTTTGTTTTTCAAAAGAGCAAACAGATTTGTTTATATTTAATTTTGAAATTTGACATGGGGCTAAATGTTGTCAGTTTGCCTGGTGCCCTCAACCATGTAATCTGATAAACTTCAGTCACTCTTTACTGTTGCACTGCAAGTTGGAGTGATATCTTTCCCTCCCTTTCCCCCCCCCAGCAGCCCTTCAAGCCGAACAATGGAAATTTAACCAGATAACAGCTCCCTGACACCTGCATTGCTTTAAACCTAGTGGTAGATATGAAAACTACTCTCAATATTAAAAATCCAAGATCAGCAAACCCAAGGCACAACTCGTCAGGTATATTGAGTAGGAGAAACAATATCTTATCTGAAAGTAGTTTCATTGTGAAGTGCTGGCTGAAAGCACATGATCAGGCTAAATGACCTGAGATAGCTGCCTACACACCAATATTACAAAACAAATACCATTATTGAATTAAGTATAACATTTTAAATGATACAATTAATTACTTACAATTTACACAATGTAATTTATTAGTTAAAAAACATACCATAAAAATCATTACAGAATCCCTTTAAACATTAAGTTAGTTATATAGTAAAATGTATGTTTGTCTAAAATATTACTGAAATGTATCAAAATACCCATTTTACTTTATCACTGTTGTTACACAAGTAACATGCCAAATTCAATGGAAATCATATGTTAAATTTTAAATGAACACCCAAATGTTGACCTCTCCTTTTTATATCAATGTAAAGGGTTACTATTATGAAGACTGTGATATTCTTAGACTATAGGCAATAGAGCTTCCTGTTTAGCAAGTCTCCAGTTTCAGCAGCTATCTTCTCCCTAGGGTTCAGTTATTCTATTAGCCAGGCAATGGTGAAATTACAGGTTGCCAGTGCCACACAGAAAATACAGATACAGACACACCTCTTTCAGTCATTTATTTGAAAATGGTCGTGGAATATCCCAGTTCAGATTGCTGGCCCTGGAAATAACTGTACACCCCACTAGAGGGGGCAATATGAGAGGGCTACTCCTTCAAAGGGAGGCATTTTGGATAAAGAAATGGATTTTATGCACCAACTATGGATGAATGACCAGTGGAGTCTATAAATGTTTTCTCTACCTGTAAAAGTGACACCTTTCCTTTGGAAATATTAGTGACTGTCCTAGTTTTGAAAGAGAAAAGCAGATGATAACACCAAATGTGACATAATCGATTGGGTGATAGTGAAAAGAGAAAAAACTTTGTTGATGCACCCGCAAGTTACAAAAAATGTATTAAACAAAAAAGAAACAATTACGAATCCATGAGATGAAATACAGGGTGACTCCCGAATCCACTCAATGGTTCACAAGGTAACCAGTTCAGGTGCTACAGAGTATTGGTCAATTAAAACTTAACTTTTATTAATGTTATAATTCAAAAACCACACTTACAAAATACGAGCAAACAAACACACCTCTGAAACCAAAGTCTGGACTCTATAGAGATGCAGGGCTGTGCCCTTAAAAAACATATAAACTAATTAAAACCACATAGGTAGGACGGTGTAAAGAGCAAGTGGTGCACTTTAGTCTGCATTGCCACCACACTGGCGTGCGTCCAAAGTAAAGGAGTATCTAATTAATTCTAGTGTTGGTCAGGTCATCCGTTAGCCATTCATAGTTTATCTATTTGTAACAAAATAGGTTTCAGTCAACCATACAAGTGCCCACATAAGACCGCTGCTACCCGCACCTCCCTTCCGTTCAATTATTCCCCAGAGTTTCTACCTGGCTACGTAGGGAGCGAGTAGGAGCTGGTCTCCTACCGTCCACCTATGCACACCCGACGCGTTTCACCGGAGACACCGGCTTCTTCAGGGGCATAAGTGATTTGCGCGTGTTCTCTGTGCGGTATAAATAGGCTTCCTAGCCGTTCGCTGTTGTGTGCGTACTTCCGCATACGTCATTGGGGTCATTTGACGAGTATGCGCCAATCAGGAAAGTGCATCGTATCGTATGGGGATTCACTTTGCGCATGCGTGATTCGCTGCGCTGCGCTGAGTAGTGCTCTGTAGTGTCAGAATTTTGACACAGCAGGGCAATGATTATTTCCTCAAATGTATCCAATCGGTGACATCTTAAAATTTAGTACGGCTACATAGAAAGGATACTTACAGGGTATATGGCTGCAATTGCCACTTATGGAGAGGAAGGATCAGGGCTTATAACCTATCCAAATATTCTGGAACCCTAATCAATATGTATTATTTAGGATTGGAACAGTATGTTCAAATGAAAATAGTTGAGAAAGAATTTGAAATGTCAAAGGAAGGGGCTGAATGTAAACCCTTCATTTAGGCCCACAGGTGTTTTGCTATTGAGCCAATAAATCCATTCAGCTTCCCGTTGTAATAATTTTCTATCTATGTCACCTATTCTTGTAGTGGAAGCAATGTGGTCAACTGCAGTGAATTTCATCATGTTGCAGTCACCCTTGTGGTAGTCATTGATATGGTTGGCAATAGAGGTGTTTCTTTTATTTCTAACATCGCCCACGTGTTCCATGATACGTCTCCTAAATTCTCTCTTCGTTTTGCCAACGTATCTCTTATCACATGTACATTCCATGACGTATATAACGCCAGTGGTCTTGCAGTTAATGAAATGTTTAATGGTGAATTCCTTAATGTCTAATCGGCCAATAAAAGTAGTTCTTTTAGAAACAAATGGGCACGCCACACAATTCCCACATTTATGGCATCCCTTGATGTTATATGAGAGCCAGGTTTTTTTAGTGGAACTTGTGTAATGGCTATGTACTAATCTGTCATGTAAATTGTTACTGCGTCTGTAAGTGATCAGTGGTTTTTCACCAACCACTTCTTGAAGTTCAAGGTCATGTCTTAGAATGTGCCAATGTTTTTGGAGAATGTTGGTGATGTCTTTGTGTTGTGAACTATAATAACCTATGAGTCTGATCAAATGTCTGTCAGTGTTGGTAGATTTTTTGGATTCTATATGCCTCCTGGGAATCAGTAACTTTTATAGGCATTTTTCAGACAGTTGTGGCTGTAGCCCCTTTGTTTAAATCTATCATATAGTTTTTTGGCTTCGCTTTTAAATTCCGGCAAGGTACTGCATAGTCTCCTAACACGGAGATACTGACCGGTTGGTATCCCCTTGATTATACATTATACTGTATATTGTTACAACTGCTCACCTATTGTTTAGTTTATATCCTTATGCATAACATGTTTTTGCCTTCATAGTAACATTGGGTAGGCATTCAGGCAGTAGCTTTTTTATATACTTTTGGTTTATTAAGGACTTATTATGGACACTTTTGGACTCTTACATGGATTCATATCAAACACACATGATATGGACCTGTAGAGAAGTTTCCTTGTCTCGGCAGAACCTTCTGAACCTTTCTGAATAAGTGCTTGTAATGGAAGAAGGATAATATCTGTGTGTTCCTCGGCTGCCATTGATACTTTTTTTAAGATTTTGAGACAAACACTGCATAACTATATATATATATATATATATATATATATATATATATATATATAAACAGTCTATAGTGGTGCACTCTCAATATAGGGCAGCCGCCTGGGTGCTGGTTATAACATAGCATAACAATCCAAAAATACAAACCGCACTCCAAGGTCTTGAAATGGTGAAAAAAGTGAAAAGTTTATTTCAACGTTTCGGCCCACCTACTCGGGCCGTCTTCAGGAAGTGAAAACCATACAACACAAGTGCCAAATTTATACATGTAAAATGGCGCCACCCTTGTGGCTGTGACATCATCAGTGAGTGCCCTTGTTGATAAATTAGACTATATGTCTTAACATTATTAGCCATCAGTGACAAATAAGTACATATGTAGTTTGCTAGTGAGGGTATAGTGACCAGTGCGTAATGTTGAAAAAAATTAAAAACATTAAAAACACTCTCCAGAGCAACACCTCGTTGCATTCTATCTATATTGTACTATACGTTTAGACTTACCCCAGTCAGAGACAGAGGAGGGCAGGCCCTTCAAACTTTCGCCCCGATTATGCTTTCCGCATGTCAGGTACAGTGACCGGTCCGTGGTGTATGTATCCCTTGCGATGGACCTATTAGCCGCTGTTATCTCGCTGCTGGTGCGTCGGTTGCCATGGTGACCCATCGGATCGCGGAACTCACTCCTTCGTTGCATTGTCTAGGGAGTGTGTAGCAGCCATCAGACCCTGTCTTTGCGCATTTACTTGGGCTATGTGCGTCTCCTTGGGGCTCCGTATACCCTTGTTTGCTTGTAAATCGCTTCCGGTGAACCATTCCGGGATTAGTCACGCCCCTTTGTCTCGGGTGTCTTTCACACCTCCCTCCCGCCCCTTGTAGGCGGCCTCCATCTCTGGGTCTTAAAGGGCTTAAGTTTTCTTCCATGTCCTGCGACTGTGCCCACATCGGTAGATTCCTCCGGTGTAGGTCACAATCACATGGATCGGATAAATTCTTTTGATTGATGCTTACGTTCCGGGCAAGTCACGGTCCTCAGTGACTCCATATTCTGGCTAGTTGCAGCAATAATCCAAATTAAAACAATTGAAATAAATACCAATTGCAAACTGTCTTAGAATATCACAGTCTACTGTTATAGTCTGCTGTTTTACATTGTAAAAGTTAATTTAAAAGTGAACTGCCCCATTCAGGTATGTCTTAATTCCAGGTCTCCCAAAAGTCTGTGCACTCTTTACCCTGGACTTTATGCAGCAATGTAGATGAAACCGGCATTTTATGTGCTAGTATTAAAGAACAGTGACAAGTACATTTGTCAATATCATGTTAGTGGACACAATTTTGTGCTTCCCAGTGTTAGTTTTGCATGAGTTTGTACTGTGCATTTGCCCCTGACAATTATGTGCACTTGCAGAACAGGAGCACTAAACAAGCCAGCTGACAATAGGCAAAGTGACTATGGATCCGTTGTGAAGATGAGTAAAATTGGTTGAAAAGTTTTGAAATGAGCAATTATTTAGCATGTGCTTCTGAATAACACTGTCAAACTGTTTCTATTCAACATTTAGAGCAGGGGACAGAACTCGACAGATGTCACATCAACTGCACATGAAATAGAAATCCCATTGCCAGAAAAGCCTGTTTTATAATCAAAGCAACTGTTCCCAACAGCTGTTTTAGTAAACAATGGTAAACTCTAGTGCCAAAGCCAAAAGAAAAGGTTTGGTCAGCTTTCATAATTCAAAAATATTTACAAGTATTCCAATGAGGCTTTAGGCATGTTTCAATACCTTAAGCTGGCAATACGTGCATAAATCTCTAGTGGCAGTTTGACCAATTTTGATCTCACTTCATGACTGTCAACAAAAAGTTTTTCCAAAATTGTAAATGCCTATGGTAAGCATCTACTTTCTAAATATGTTTAGCATTTTAATGAAGCTAACAAGTCTAGAAATATGAACATTATTGAGGCCATTTACCTACTGCCCTGCAGTCAGTTGTGGAAAAAATCCCATTCACTATAGGTAATTATGTCAACATGTGCTTCCATATAGTTGTATTCAGTGCCCCTGCCTTCCTCCTGAGCTCTGTTGTACCTATTGACACAGTAAAACCCTGGAGCATCCACCATCTCCGAATCAGGTGGTAGCTTTAGGGTTCCCACAACAGCCTTTGTCAGTTGGCACAGCACAGATGGTCCAAAATTGGGCCAGTGTAACTCTCACGCCAAATGCTGGAAATGGCACATTGAAGAGTAAGCACAATTTTACATAGTTACATAATTAGTTAGTTACATAGTTAAATTTGGGTTGAAAAAATACAAAGTCCATCAAGTCCAACCACTCCAAATGAAAACTCAGCATCCATACACACACCCCTCCCTACTTTCAAACAAATTCTATATGCCCATACCTATACTAACTATAGAGTTAAGTATCACAATAGCCTTTGATATTATGTCTGTCCAAAAAATCATCCAAGCCATTCTTAAAGGCATTAACTGAATCAGCATCACAACATCACCCGGCAGTGCATTCCACAACCTCACTGTCCTGACTGTGAAGAACCCCCTACGTTGCTTCAAATGAAAGTTCTTTTCTTCTAGTCTAAAGGGATGGCCTCTGGTACGGTGATCCTCTTTATGGGTAAAAAGGTCCCCTGCTGTTTGTCTATAATGTCCTCTAATGTACTTGTAAAGTGTAATCATGTCCCCTCGCAAATGCCTTTTTTTCCAGAGAAAACAACCCCAACCTTGACAGTCTACCCTCATAATTTAAGTCTTCCATCCCTCTAACCAGTTTAGTTGCACTTAGTTTCTGCACTCTCTCCAGCTCATTTATATCCCTCTTAAGGACTGGAGTCCAAAACTGAACTGCATACTCCAGATGAGGCCTTACCAGGGACCTATAAAGAGGCATAATTATGTTTTCATCCCTTGAGTTAATGCCCTTTTTATGCAAGACAGAACTTTATTTGCTTTAGTAGACACAGAATGACACTGCCCAGAATTGGACAACTTGTTATCTACAAAAAACCCTAGATGCTTCTCATTTAAGGAAACTCCCAACACACTGCCATTTAGTGTATAACTTGCACTTATATTATTTTTGCCAAAGTGCATAACCTTGCATTTATCAACATTGAACCTCATTTTCCAGTTTGCTGCCCAGTTTTCCAACTTAGACAAATCACTCTGCAAAGTAGCAGCATCCTGCATGGAACCTATAGTTCTGCACAATTTAGTATCATCTGCAAAAATAGAAACAGTACTTTCAATGCCCACCTCCAGGTCATTAATAAACAAGTTGAAAAGCAAGGGACCTAGTACAGAGCCCTGCGGTACTCCACTAACAACACTGGTCCAATTAGAAAATGTTCCATTTACCACCACTCTTTGTAGTCTATCTTTTAGCCAGTTCTCTATCCAGGTACAAATACTATGTTCCAGGCCAGCATTCCTTTAATTTTTACACATCTGATGCTATTGTGAAAGGTGCAATTCACCCAGGTTGACACAATAATGCTGGGATTCCGAGATAAGCAAATACTGCATTGTGGGTAAAAAAAACATGGAGATTGCGGTCAGAAGTGTACTTCACACTGCATATGTATTAAGTAAATGAAACCTAATCTGTAGTGTACAGATATGTTGTGATGGGTGAATATGTCCTGTTTCACTTCGCCGAAAAATTTGTGAAACTGAAAAAATTTGTGAAACTGAAAAATTTGCGAAACGCATTGAAGTCAATGACGGTCAAAATTATTTTGACGCAAGACAATTTAGACACAAGCGTAAATTTTTATATGCGCAACTCTTTTGTCCAAAGTCGGTGGGCGTCCGTATAATTTAGACATGTAACAATTTAGACGAGCCACAGTGTTTTTTCGTTGCAGTGAATTTTTTCCATGGCGTATTTTTGCTACAGTTTGGTGAAAACATTTGCAGTTGGCGAAATCTGGAAATTCACCGCAAATCCATGACTGGTGAGTAAATTCGCCCATCACTACAGATATGATCTAAAAAATGATTAGACAAAACTTTAAGAAATAATATAATGCAGAATTCTGTTTAACTTTAAAAAAGTTTTGCAAATCTCAATTAAATTAAGGAATTCAGATATGCTCAATATGATTTGCTCTGCAAATGATCATGGCACGCACATTTTATTGTAAGCATCTTTTATGGCCTCCTTTCACAAACATCTGATGTACATATTAAGCAAATGGCTGCAAAAAATATTCTTTTGGAATTCTGATGTGATTTTTAAATCACCAATAATAGATTGCTTTCATTGCCATCTCTTAAAATCCTTAACAGCCGTAGAGGATTCTAATATGAAAAGAAAAACCATGTTTCTGAAATAAATAATTTTAGACATCTGTTGTATGTAAATAGCTTTTTTTGCTGGTATCCCTCAAGTGCTCATAAAATCAGACAATGTGTTTTGCTTTGTTGCAGAAAATATGAGCCGGGTATTAGAATTCCAATTTTATACAATGATGCATTTTCTACTATATCATGTGAAACTACAAACAAAATAGCCCTCACTGTTTTATCAATTTACTGGGTAACTGTCTGTCTAAAATCCATCAATACAGGTTATACCCTCACTACAAATGTCATACTGGCCACTGGGAAATGTAGTAACCAATAGTACTTTCCGCTTAATACTAATTTATGTAATATTTTCGTTTGTAAATATGTGATTTGAATATTCTATCACTGGAGCATTTCCATTTCTTCTATTCAAACAATTAAAAAAAATATATTGTACCAGATTCAATTCAAGAAAAACATCTCTTAATTCAGTTTCAGATTTCCATTAGATTTTAACATTCTTCACATGGTAAACCATGAGATAAGGTTTTTTGATCAATGGATATTGCCTATTGTCTTCTTAATAATCAGGACAATTGCAGACCATCTAGCTTGCAGCTCATAATCAAAAATAAAAAAAAAGAATCAAAAATGTTTTTGTTTTCTGTTTACACAGGACTATTGTCAGGTAGTTTACAGGATTTACTTTAAACACAATAATTGTTTTTTTAGGCACCATCCATCAGTGATTCTAGAGAAATAAAATAGAAAGATTTAAAGAAAGAGTTATTAAATTGTCGTGGAATAGTTGCCTGCACTAGTCTATAAGATATAATCAGAGTACACCTACACTAAAGCGTTTCAAACTAATTTTCACTTGCCGTAATTTTAACATTTAGGGGCAGATTTATCAAAATGTGAGTTTAGAGCCTAATGAATAAAAACTCACCAAGTTCTATTCATTCCAATGGGATTTTTAGAAGTGTATTTATCGATGGGTGAAATGAGTTCACCATTTGCTAAATACACTTCTAAAAATCCCATAGAGATGAATAGAACGTGGGTGAGTTTTTATGTATTAAACTTTAAACTCACATTTTAATAAATCAGCCCTTTATAATATTTTTTCCATTATAAAAGACAATATGACCATGCATATTTAAATATTCAGAAAATATTTTCCTTACTTTTTATCACACAATGGAATTGCATCATAAAGTTAACATGTATTATGTTGGATTTGCATTAGACTTAATCAAAACAATGTTGGTAGTTTGCTTTTATTTATTTTTTTCTGGTTTGGGATTATTTCATTTTTGTTAAGGTCTCTGATCTGAGCTGAAATGTGCATTTGAGTTTAAAGGAGAACTGTCACTAGTTTAAAATCCACTACACTGTACATCTACTTCACATATATTTTCAATTAAAATTTATTGATTTACTTATCAAAAGGCAATAATTTTATTTTGAACACACATGATATGAGGCTGATTTATAACTTTCAAATTCTAATTTTTACTGTAATTTGTATTTTTTTATGCTATGACAAATTCAAAATAGAGTTTCCAGAACTCAAATGTTTGATATTTATTAATTTATTTAAAATGTTTCAAAACTCGAATGCATAACTTCAGCATCTAAAAGCTTATGAATTCATGTAGAAGTCAATATGAGTTGTCCTAGGCAAAATGTAAGCAATTTTTAAACATTTTTTAAATTTGAGTGTGTAGACCCATTTAAAATTATGAATAGACTATATGCATTTCAGTTTTTTTTATATTCTATTAAATCAAGTTTTTTTAGATCCAACTTTTTTAATAAATAAGAAAATACTTGAGTTTGATAAAAATGTTGAGTTTATTTGAATAAAAAAAGCTCGAAAATTTACAAATTTGAATTCTGATAAATAGACCTTGCTGAGTCACCAGTAGATTTTACTTGCCATAACTGGTTAATTCCAACAGGCATTAGCAATTTTCAATGCACTATTGACAAACAGTATGATTAACTTGTTAGCAGTTCGGAAAAGGGTTAATTTAAAGGGGGACTATTGTGAAAATGAAAATTTAATATAAGCTTTAGCATACTGAAATAAGAAACAATGTAAATATAATCAATTAAATATTCTGCATTGTTTCTGAAATAATCAAGTTTATGTTCACTATCCCTCTCTCAGCATCTGTTTCTCTTCATTCTGTCTTCATGCAGCAGTTGGTTGTCAGATTGTACTAGAATCAGTTATTTGAATGAGCTCTAATAAATCTGCTGGGAAAGGAAGCCCACCTATAAGATATATTGGATATAACTGTCATAGACTAACAAAATAACTGACTTTTGCACAAATCCTGCATGTAGAGATACATGATGTCTGGTGATTTTAATAGAGTGATCTCTAAATACATTGTCTAGGAAAAATGAGCCCCTTCTATAAGATATATTGGATCTAACTGTCAATGATTATCTGACACCCAACTGCTGCATGAAGAGAGAATGAAGAGAAACAGAATTTTAAATTCATTGTATTTAGAAAGTTCCTTATTTCAATATGCTGAAGCTTATATTACATTTTCATTTTCCCAATAGTTCCCCTTTGAGGAAGCACATTAGTTAGCCATTTATATTTTTTTTAAAAATAACTTATTTGCGAAAAAGAATTATTAAGCAGTCTCAGAGTTTAGTAGTAGTCATAATAGCAATAGTTTACCTTTAAGTTTTTTACATTTTTAGTTACAAAGACCATTAAAGGGGACCTGTCACCCAAACAAAATTATTCCAAATCCTATTTAATCACGTTAGTCAAGCAAAATGAACTTTAATTACACTGTAAAAATAATTTGAATCTTGTTTCCTTCCATCTGGGAATTCATAATTATAACAAGCAGGCAGGAGCCATTTTGTGGACACTGTTATTAAGACAAGCCTTGCATCATCTCAGAATCTTGTTTGTGCACCAGAAGGGGGACCTGATGTCCATCCCCATGCCCTTGCTACACAATTAAATGGTGAAGAGAACAGGGGGAATTATGGAGAGAGCAGTGACATGGTTAGTGCTGAATGGATAGTGAAAGTAATTGCCTAAGGCATAGAGGAGGGGCAGGCAATATTTGATTGACAGCTGAGATTTTTAAATGAGTTTACAACAGCTATGAATGCTTAAATAATAAAAATTATTTGGATTTCATGTTTCATTTGAAAAGGACTTTTATTACACAGCTTTTTACTGTATGTCTGGGTAACAGGTCCACTTTAACCCATAAATCAGAAATGTAAATATTAAACTGGAGAAATGCAGAAAAAAGTTTATTTAAAAACATCAACAAATAAAAAAATAAAGGAAACATTCAAATTGCATACCACAGTCAGTCTAATACATAATTAAACGTTTGGTAAGTTTGAAGGCAAACTTCTTCATTAATGACTAAAATAATAAAAATAAAGATACCTAGAACAATGTGCTTCCCAGATTCTTCAAATCAGAACTCATGTTTAATACATGCAGAAGTGATTTCAGCTAGTCTTTATAATGTAACTTATGTTATACATGTATTCACTACATATACACCAAGTACTCTCCACTGACCATGACTGGATGACTAAATAGTATTTTAAGTTAGATACAGGTATTGGTGAAGATTTTGATGTACAGATGAAGCCACTTGGATTTGTGAGTTAAATGCGTCATGACTCATGGTTAATTGAAGAAACTGGGTTATCTAAAGTCATCTTAACTCATTTAATGCATTTAACCTTTTCATTAGCATACCAAAGCACCATTGTGAACAATGGTGAATGCTTTAATTAGATGGGATGTTGTGACACAGTTTTCTGTGTTAAATGAGATAAATGGGATATCTGTGTTTAGTTATTCTGTGTCAAACAGACAAACCAAAGTGGCTGCATCTGTACTCCTAAAACATGCATTGGTGTTTTTCTGCAAAGATATCTTTGAATTCAGAATAATGCTTTGAGTTCAAAATAAAAGTCAACTACATCAATGTCAAGCAAATTGCTATGCAAGAGCATTGTCTCAAGTTCATCTCACTGCAGCTAAAGTTCTGATGTAAAATCTTTGTTTTTAATATTGTAGCACAAATTGAATATGCTTCTGTTTTATCTCATCTACAAGAATTATTTTTAGATGATTGGGTCACAGAGATTATAAAATTATTACAGATCCCAAGTTGTTCAAAGTACTATTGCTATTGCAAAGATGAAGAATACAATTCATTGCATTTCAGCTCCTCTTCGAAAGTCTGTGCAGTCTTCAGGATATTTTCATATTTTTAATCTTAATTGGATCCTGTAGCTGACAGTAACAATTTTTGCTTCCAAACTTTGTTTTCTGACACTCAACTACACGTAACAAAATGATTTCCTAATGCACTTTGATAAGTGTTCTAATTTTAATAAAAGTGTGTGTTTTTGGAAATTAAATCTGTTCTTAATAATTACTCTGTCAGATAAAGGTGAAGCTATTGCAAAAATAAATTTAAAATAATATGAAAGGGAATCTTTCAGGCAATTAAAAGATACAAATGTTATCAATATTGCTAAGAAAATCCTTTTAATGAGAAGAATCAAGCATAGCATGAAATAATTAACCATACTTTACAAGAATGTCTAAATGAAAAGTTTTAATTCTTCTTTGCGTTGGCTATCCATTACAAATAGCTATCTAAGTATAACTATACAAATATCCCATGGGAGCTACTGAGATACAGAAAGTACCTATACAGTATTATGCAGCCTAGTTTATGAACAAATGATTTGTATTATCAACTGAAATAAGGAAACAAAGTAGTCCTGTGTATGAATATAATAGGCTTGAAAATGTTGGGAACTATGATACATATGACCTGGGGTTTTCCAGATATGTGTTCTTTCCGTACTTTGGACCTCCATACTTTGTCTACTAAAAATCATTTAAACTTTAAATAACCCCAATCGGATTGTTTTGCCACCAATAATGATTAATTATATCTTAGTTAGGGACAAGTACAAGGTACTGTTTTATCATTGCAGATAAACAGGAAATCATCCTTGAAATTTGGAATTATTTTATTAAAATGGAGTCTGTGGGAAATAGCTTTTCCATAATTGGCAGCTTTCTGGATAACATAATGTACTATGAAGTATATATAATATCCTATGACATAATATAGTAGTTTGTGTTGTATAAATACTTGATATTATTCAACCTGCTTTATAACAGTACCCAATGCAGACAGAATAAGCACCTGTAGAAGAAGGAAAATAGTAAAATGGATCAGGACAAGGCCATTTATGTGATATCTTGATTTTGTTAGCAGACAAGGAAAACCCCTGGGATCACCAACATGTAACATTGCCTATTTTCTTTAAAAAACAATCTGGGCTTGGAACAATAGTTTCCTTTAGGGAAATGGCAGCTTGCTGTTCCAGTGGTCCCTTGTGGCAGCTATGAATCTGTACATGAGCATAGATGTTTTACGACTTCTTCTGCAAGGAAGCATGTGAATTCTTCTGCAAGGAAGCATGTGAATTCTTTTGTGAAATCAGTACCATTGGACTACAGAAAATGTTTATATCTTCACATGGAGAATACTGGATAAAAATTTGACAAATAAATTAAACTTTTTTGATAATCTACCACTTGGTATGGTATATGTGGAAAGCCTGAGGTTAGGCCTGCCAGAGATTAACAAAATTATAGAGAAGGCCAACCAAACTCAACATCGTAATGCACCTGGCAGAAGATGACTGCCATCCTGACACTAAGAACTGGAGTAGTGTATAACAATAACAAGTTTGAATGTTGAAAAGCCTCACTTTAGAAGATACCAAATTTCTGCACATCTGGTCCCTATATAGTATGTACTTGAATGTACTGCTCCCTTGAACACATGGCAACCACTTTCAGGGTGCTATCAGCAAAGTGAGTAAGATTTCCTGGAAAAAGGCGAGCACTCACAGGTCTTAAGATGCAAAAAATCTGTAAAATTTATTGAAAATAAATAACTGATGTTTCGTCTAATCCTATAGCCTTTCTCAAAGCCTTTGGTAGTGTTTCCTTTTCCCAAGGTTGATGAACCCTGTAATTGACTTCTTCTTCCTTCTCTACAATCTCATAATGACCTTGCCATTTTATAACATGGATATATTGGTGTCCCCTAGCAGATCTGACTAAAGGGCCTACCAGATCCATGGCAATCCTGTCAAAGAGTACCTCAATTATGGGCAAGGGTACAAGTGGACTTTTGAAATGTGGCATTGGAGTAGTTAACTGACAAATGAGACAGGAATCACAATACTGTTTCACATCTTGGTGTACCCCAATCCAGTATAACCTTTGTAAAACCCGGTCTTTCATTTTCTCATAGCCCAAAATTCCCCCTAACACATGGGAGTGGGCCAGATACAGCACTGTACGTCTATGGGATTGGGGAACTATCAGTTGGTCTATCCTCTCACCCTGTACTTCATTTACTTTATACAGTAAATCATTTTCCATTGAAAACTTAGGAAATATATTATCAGCACCTGGTTCCTGGGGCACTGCATTTCAAACCTAAAAGTGGGGTCCCGACTTTTAGAAATATTTTATCAGCACCTGGTTCCTGGGGCTCCGCATTTCAAACCTATTTTTGCTCCCGACCTTTACTAAAAGTGGGGTCCCTTAGTTGGGCTGTGCTGAAATTATCACAGGAAATTGGTAAATCACAGATCAAGTTCTCCTATAAACACCTCTAGGGGAAAATTGCCATTTTCATCTGGGGCCACCCCTACAGCCTCAACCGGGGAAAGACACTCTAAAGGCTCAGGACATATGGGGAGATTAGACTCTAAAGATTCAAGACATATTGGAGGAATAGACAATGGAGGCACACTTTCCTCCTCGCGCCCATTTGCTTTTCCCCATAAGTCCCAAAACACAGGAAAATCTCGTCCCCCATACAGGGAGTCGATCTATGGGTTAATTCCAGCCCTTCTGCAGCAGTAAGCCAGGGCCACACACTGCGAGGTCTAAACACTGTAGTGTCTGCGAGTTTCTTTACTGTGTGCATGGGAGTGAATGTTATATGATCAGGGTAAGAGCACTATATTTCACTTGGACACAGTTATCACGGACATAGGGATATTGAGTTCTGGGCTGGTCACATGTGGTGCATCCGATTGAAGTTCAAACGGATTAACCCTTGGCAGAGGCAGCATGGTCTTAGTGCTGTAGTGAAAACGCAACATTGTAACATATGCGAATTGGACAGGAACATGTTTGTATGTATGTGTTACGATGTATTATATTAATGATCTTTCGGCAAAGAAAGTATGTGCACATGATGCTTTGTTTGCATGAGAAGAGTTTTATGTGTTTTAAATGTTTTAAATATTTGCACTATGGGTGTGTGATTGGAGGATGTCGGGGCGGACTTTTTTTTCTTCTTTTTCTGTCTTTCCCATTCGCAAACCGTATCCTCATTAGCATTCCTGAAGGGTAGATCATTTTGATCATGTTGCCAAAGTACCTGGTCAGCAACAGCTTTGGTTATGTGCCATGTTTCACCATAATCATTAGATTATAATCATTAGAGACACAGCAGCGCTCCACACAATTCTCCATGCTGTATACAGTTGGTGCCTGTTACTTCACAACAATATTCAAAAAAATGCGGGTGCTTTATATATATAAGTTCAAGACAACCCACACTCCAAAGTCAGTGAATCATCATTGTTTGTTGTTCAAACTTGTATGTTGTGCTCTCTAAATATTTTCTTTTACAATCCTGGAATAATAGTTTATTCTCTTAACATATACAGTATGTGTGGTCAGCAAATTCATTTTTTCTTAAAAGAAAACAAAAGAGAATGTGTCATAATTTACACAGGGATGTAGCTTTATAAAACTTGGATGAAACTTGGATGAAATCTTCCAATAAAGTTGAAGTTATAAAACATATAATTTGAGAGACACACCATTCAGCATGTTTTAAAATTCTATGATTTAGCCATTTTATGAAAGCTGTCTAAAAATCATTCATTAAAAACTGCTGAAAATGATCACAAGGGTGAAAAGTAAACACTTTTTATGATCAGTAGAATGCAGAGAGTGGAAAGATATACTTAAAATATGTATATCTTGGCTGACACACACAAATTTAAAATGAGAAGCAGTGTTATGGGATTAGCAGGTTATGACTGCTCACTCAGTACACACATTTAAGGTATGCCCCACACACACTTTATGAAAAACTTAATAGCTCAACGTAAGAGATACTTTTCATTTTTTAATTCTTACTGTAGGCAATGCTATACAGTGTTTCAAGGGAGCACTCATTCCTTAGGTACAAATAGTTAGGTAAAGAATCATGTCTGTAATACATATTAAATGATCTCTTATATTGTGCTTGTATGTATATATTTATATTATGTAGAATTTGCAGGTCATACCTTACTGCACAAGGAAATCCCTAATTCACTAGAGGGGGGGTACCTATACATTAGACACCCCCATGTGAATTGAATTGTTTTGCACCGAATCCAGGATTCAGGTTTGGGATTCGGACAAGATTCAGCATTTTTCAAGTGCCTGGCCAAAACGTATCTAAATCCAAAAAATCATGTGACTTTTGGTCACATAAACTAACAAAAAGGAAGTCAATCATTTTTTGACCGTGCAAGTACTTTTTCTTACTTATTTCCCTTATTTACATATACATATAAGGGTTCACTTTCGGTTCGGTATTCGGCCAAATCTTTCACAAAGAATTTGGGATTTGCCTGAATCCTAAAATAGCAGATTCGGTGCATTGTTAAAATATATATATATATATATATATATTTAAATATTCATATAAAATATAGATAATTGAAAAGTTTGATGAAAAAATTCCATATTGCCAAGAATTATTCAGCATTTTCTTACTTTTGGCCATGTAAATATTATATATTATTCCAAATATGACTCTTGATAAATACGTTATTAAATACATATTTATTGCTATTGTGCCACAGCAAGCACTTATGATACTTCAAACTGTTCACTTGTGTCATGTTGTTACGTCTCTACATGTTGCCAAGCACAATATTCAACTGCCAATTTTTTATTTAAATTTGAATAATATACATATATATATATATATATATATATATAAATATATATATATATATATATATATATTTTATATATATATATATATATATAATTTATCATATATCATTTATAATCCTGTCCTTTTTAAATGGATAAATAAAATATATATTTTTAACCTTTTCAAAAACAACCGGTGTGCTCTGGACACGAGCCGAAACGTTGATTACTGTAATTATGACAAAATAAACAAATTTTTTATTGAAGAAATCCCAGGACTGCGCTACTATTTCCGTGTGTGTATATATATATATATATATATCTATATATATACACATACACACACGCATACCTAAGATTTATTGTTGTTAATTTTTTTAATGAAATATACATTTTGATAATATTACAAAGCAGCAACATTGCTCGTTTTTTTAAATTAGTCATGGTATCTCTAAAAATCAGAATGCTAAATTTTTTTACAATAGAAAACTGTCAGAAATATGACAAAGTCTGTCTCCAATGTTGTCTCCAATGTTGTACAGAAAATACCACTTCTTGCAGAGCGCAAACACTTTTCCAAGTTGCTCTGTCTGTGTTTATAGATAATAGGTAGTAGATGCAAAACCTATTTAAATAAAAAAAATTCAGGAAATGCATATACAAATGCCAAGAGTTATTAAGTTAGAAGAGTTGGTGAAGAACTGAAATGTTGCACTGTGCACTTTAGCACTGATGATATACAGATAGATTCAAGTGATCCATGAACAAGTCTTACAATTAAGGCAGTGCTGAAAAAAGGGGCGCAGTATCCATGTGTGATGTAGCTCTAATTCTTCCTAAACCAAATGCCACTGACAATGACCAGATAATTTGCAGACAATAATGGACACGTATCATTAGTCCCCTGTCAATTTAGCATATTGTATAAAAGCATGCATGGAGCAACTGTTCTTTACTTGTGCTATGGCGTACAACTTATATAAATATTAATAGTTATAACAAACATCTGTTAACTACACAGGAATGGCCCTAAAAGATTCTACAAATCCTTAATCATTATATTTATATAAAAGTGAAGACCCTGCCCTGACTTACCCCACTGGCAAGCAGTTACAGATAAGTGGGCAATCTATTAATATAGAGCACCCAAGCAAAGAAAAATAAAGTTGTGGGAACCCTTGGGATATGGTGTTTATAAATTTTATGGACACTGCTTCATTGCACCCCTGCCTAATGGTTTAAAATGTAGCTGTGAGCACAAAATTCCATTTTTTGTTATAGTTTATACAGAAGCAGTTGCCATCTCCCACCCGTCCCAGCTACAGTCAGGCGATCCCATTGGTGACCAATAAAAGGGCAACCAATTGGGATTTTAACCTTGAAATCAAGCAAGGTGTTGGTAAAACTAAGTCCCTGTCTGAAATGTTTAATAAAATTTATAACAAATCAGATGATAGTGAGAGTAAAACTGGCAAAACCAGGGATGGCTTTGACATAATTGGCCAGTTCAAATTAAATTTATACACAAATGGGGTTATTTATCAAGGTCCGAATTTATCTCAATATCGGCTGCTACAAACTCTGATCTAACCCGCTCGGGTTTTTAACGCTTATTTATTATTACATTTTCCTGAAAATTTGCTTTGCGGGAAAAGCTCAGATTTTCAAGATTTTTCGTGAGTTTTCACCCGAAAGCTCTGAAAACACAGTGAAATTTCCCAAAACCCCCGACACAACCAAAAATCAATGGGACTGTTCCCATTAACTTTTATGCAACCTCTATAGGTTTGAGATGCCGTGTTTTCGTATTCTAGCTTTTTAGCCCTCGGGGTTTAATAAATTCCGAAAAATTTGTGATTTTTAAAAGTCTGATTTTATAAAAAAAATCACAAATTTTTCGGATTTCGGGTATTCGGAGCTTAGTAAATAACCTCCAAAATTTATTATTGTCCTTAATATATTGATAATGGGTTGAGTGCAGAGGACCTCTTGTCTTTATTACCTATAGGAAAGGGGCACATTGTTATAAGGACCGTTATTCATGGCAAGTAAGGGCATAGGTAGAGATAGGGAGAGTAATATTTGTTTATTTCCACTCCCAGCACTATAAACTTCATTGAAGGGATTAAGTGAGACAAATTTGTTTTTTATTCCAGGCTAATTTCCATTAATCTGTATAGACTTGAGAAAGGGCAATTAATAGCCCGAAACATGTCGTGCATAGCAGCTTTAAAATAAACATTAACCACTAGCAGTTAATCTGCATCTGTAGTGCTCTCCTCTTCTACAACTAATCACGTAATTTCCATTAATACCTGGAGTCTGCGGTCAGAACTGACTTCTTCTTCTTCTGGCAATGGAACTTTCCAATTCATTGGAAGAAAGGAGATATTTCAATATGAACACAAGATTTTCTTTTGTATTTACTGTAGGGAAGTCATTTGTTTACTCCTTCCAGTATGTGGATAAAAATAAGATATGATGGATTAATTAATCAACACCCTCCTCGTAACCTTGGAACTATATACCACATATAGGTCATGGTTGGCACTGAGTATGTGCTCTTATTATGTTTACAAAGAAAACCCATTTAAGCCTTTTGAATTGTTGCAAAAAGAACATGGGATTGACAAAAGTGCATCTCTAATACAATATCCAAACCCATGCCTCGGGGATAGAGCTTCCCTAAAGTTTTTGCACCCATTACCCCCAAAGATATGCAAAAAGAGTATCACACTGTAAGGGATTTTATCTCATTGTTTCAATAATAAAATCTCAACCAAACTCCCATTCGCGATTTTGCCTTATTTATCAATTAAAATAACTCTAATAAATCTGACCTGGAAAAAACTCGATAAAACCAAGCGAAAACCCAAATCGTATAATTTTTCTGACTTTTTTGCCCAAAACCCAGAATTTTTGGGATTAGTGGCTAAACCCAGTGGGAACCACAATATCTTCAAATTGGGATAGGGATTTCTCCCATTGATTTATACATGACCTTGACAGGTCTGAGATTGCAGATTTTCAGATACAGTTTCTGGCTTTTTGCAGCATCTGGGTTTAATAAATTTCGAAAAATTTGAGTTTTTTTTATGATAAATTTGAGGTTTTTCCCCAAAAAGCCCAACCAGAAAAATTTGAGGTTTAGTAAAAAACCCCCTAAATGTTGTAGTGGTCCAAAAAGTTATTTAGCCCAAATTCATACAGGAAAAAGCAATGTTTTGGCTTTCATGGCCCAGTGTTACAGTTTTGTTTTTTGTTGGAAACTTAATGCCAATATAGTCCATTAATGAAGTCCATATGTCAAAAAGTTCTCTCACTGAAAATTGCAGTTATTATATTATTAATTGTTTAACATTTTACCCTTGTTTTACATTTGATACCTGAGATGCCTATAAGACCCATGTGTATATCGTACTCAGAATGGTATGCAGATGACACACGTTGATATGCAGGACATGATGTCAGTATTCAGGGTGTTCTATATAAATCTGAAAACCGTGAAAAAAAAAACCCAAAAGTTAGATAAAAGAATTATAGAAATTAAAAAATAAATTATGTACCATTCAAATTTGTACAGGAAATGTCAAACTACATAAAAAATAAAACTGTCAGACCACAGCACTAAACTGTATCCAGTCTGTGAATCCACATCATTTCAAGCTTTCTGAGCATCAAAAGTCTTTTAACGCCTCATTGTGGTTCCTCCACAGTCAATCACCTAATATTTAGCATTCCATATTTAAGTGGAATTGCAGTTTTCTGCCAGGAGAAGTTCCCTGTTCCCTGTTTCTGTGCTACAAGCATATCAGAAGTCGCAACATGGCTTCTTGCCACAAGACTATGCCATATTCACCTACACTGAGGAGGTACAATATGTGGCAGTAGTGCCTTAACAAGACTGGAATTACACTCAATAACTTTGAAAGAATACTTCACAAATAAGCATATACCACAAATAACCGTATACCAAAATTTTTTTTGGATAATGCAGAGTTTGTTAAACAATATGAACAAATCATATATCCTCAATATCCTCATGTTAAATATTGAATACCTACAAACAATCATCCCGGATGTGCAGTCATGAATCAGCCAAATAGAGAAAGAACTAAAGGATACCCTGAAGGAAAGGAACTTAAAACTCTCCTTACCTTCACAGAGGAGACAATCGCCAAACTCCAGAGAGTTGTGGAGGAACAAAAGACATCCAAGTTCCAGAGAGGTGCCAAGGACTATAGAACCAGCAGTGTTTGTCAGTGGAGCAACACAGGCGCAAGTGGAGGCAAGCAACGGACCTTCCCGCTTGACCCTGCAAGAGTAACACAGAGATGCAATTTTCTTGTGAGTAAACAACTGAACTGGTAAACTCCAGGCAGACACACAATGGAGAGTGCATCAGAGAGCTTGGTGCCCTCTTCTTTTTTAGATGCAAGCCCCCAGGAGCAGAGGGGGCAAAAAAGGCAATAACACAGGCAAGAGGAACCACAGCCATTACAGGGATCACACTCTAGTAAATGAGCGGAGACAACAACCAACCAGGGCTGTCTGGTTAAGGCTGACATTGGGGGCAAAATGCAACAGCAGATTATACTTTTCCAAAAAGCAATTCGGGACATTCCCGTGTTTACACTGTAATCAAGGATGACTACTTGCATCATCCCCATTTGGGTAAACAATATAAAATCAATCTGTACTACACATGAGTCAACTGTTGTTATTTATTTATTTATTAAAATGCCCGTGTGGATTACTTTATATTGGTGAATCAACACAAAAAGTAAAAGATCTCATCTTGAAACATAAGTCCACACTTTGGAGAGGCGACAGCACTGTCAGTCCCAGCACATTTCACACATGCAGGCCACTTAGTGACTCAACTAAAATTCCAGGTTATCGACTCAGTGTACACACCTAGAAGAGGAGGAAACAGATTAGTCTCACTGCATAAAATAGAAATGCAATTGATACACAAATTAGACACAGTATGGCCCGAGGTTTAAATAAAGAATATACTCCAGCCATATTTGTGTATCAATAGGCAGGTATGTAGATTGACTTTTTGGCTTTTTATCCTTTTATTTGGTTATTGTTACACATCTCAAATCACTAAATGTATTCATTTTTCTTTTAAGGTTAATGAATAGAGCAACAGAGATTCTGAGTGCTGATATCGTCACCGGCATATGATTGAACACCGCACAGAAGGCTTGAGATGCAGTATGCGGTTCAGGTACCTTTAAGCAAGTCAGATCTACCCATTTTCACTAGCAAACTATTATTTATATACCACATATACAATTGTACACAAAGTTACATAATAATATTTTTTTCTCAAAAATATAATCAATAATCTCAGCCATGAGAGGTTTGGGGGTTATCAGATTTATGGACTCTGTGACTGAACATTATGGAAAGGACTTTTCTTGGTGGACTTGACTTGAATTTGAAAATTTAAACCTGTGGACTTAATTGTGCCCCACCCACATATTCCCCCCCCCCCATTCCCTCACTTTGTCCTCAATTTATATGTTGTACAACAGTATTCACATATTTGCAACCCCTCTTGTCCTTACTGCACACTCTATGGTAGGCAGAAAGGACAGGGCAAACTTGTACCCTCTGGAGCAGAAATGCTGTTTAAATGAGCACTGAAGAGCATACTCTTGCACTTCTGCCTGGGAGAATCATAAATGACCACTCATGGTTCTTCTTCCGCTGTTGTTAAAATGCAACTTTTAGAAACTGCTCACATTCTTCAGCTTTTGGTGAGAGACTGAAATTGTACTTCAAGAACACTGAAATGTTGCCTTATAGTCCTGCTATTCCTACTAACCGGAACTCTTTCAGTTGTCAAATGTTGCTATACACAGCTCCAATACGGTATATGAAGGACCCAATTTACACCACTGTAAAGACATCTTTGCCCACCCATTATACCAGTCCAAATAAGTAAAGGTTGGAAAAAAGCTGTTGGTTTAAAGTAAAATTCTAGAAACAAAGCACAGCTGCCAGAACAGAGCATCACAGCACAGCTGCAAACCCCTACTTACAAACCAGCCAGTTTGAAAAGATAAAAATCATAATTTCTAATTCAGCAGGAAGAGAAACTGAGTTGCATACAAAATTATTAGGCTTGCATCAAAAGTCTCAGAAATAAATTCAGATTGTAGTCGTTTATGCATTTTTATTTTTTGTGCTGCCATATCAGCTTTCTCCAAAATATGTAAAGGCAGTTCTCAGGGGCTCAGGTTAAAGTTTTCAATTATGAGCTTTCTCTTTGTTAAGTTTAGCTATCTGATAATAATCTGGAAGGGGAATTTAGGAACCAGCAACACATCAATTATGCATCATGCACCATCAAACTAAAAAAATTAGATAAGTAACCTTTGTTATGCAAACTGAAAGGTCTTCACTTTATGTAGGCAAATTGTTTATGTACTGTATACATAATGTTATTCCCACAGAAAAGATTTATATGCTCTCTGGGTCATTACAAAAGATAGAAATTGATCTCAGGTTGGATAAACCAATTCCTAGGAAGGAAGAAGTGTAGAAAGGCAATTGTGTATCTGGCAAAGCTGTGCCATATATAATGTATATTGATACAGTATGTAACAGTACTAGACTTTGTGCTGCCAGTTGCAGATGCTTTAGCCCTACACATTTCACTTGGGCTGTTGCTCCTAATACACTATGTCATAAAGATGCTGAAGAAAGTTTTGGCAGCACACAAAAAAAAACTTCTTCAGAATGTGGCAAACTCCCCCCAAACTAGATGGTCTCTGGGTCAAAATAATTCTATTTTATTTATATGGTAAAACATACTGCCAAAGTAAGGTTGGAAACAAAGTAAAGGAACAAATGAAACATTTTTTAGGTGAGCTGTTCTGTCTACTCTGCTTCTGGGGCGCCTGTAGAAATCCCCTCCCTTCATCCCTTCCCACCCTCCCTTCATCCCTTCCCACCCACCCTCCCTTCATCCCTTCCCACCCACCCACCCTCCCTTCCCTTCATCCCTTCCCACCCACCCACCCTCCCTTCCCTTCATCCCTTCCCACCCACCCTCCCTTCCCTTCATCCCTTCCCACCCACCCACCCTCCCTTCCCTTCATCCCTTCCCACCCACCCTCCCTTCCCTTCATCCCTTCCCACCCACCCTCCCTTCCCTTCATCCCTTCCCACCCTCTCTTCCCTTCATCCCTTCCCACCCTCCCTTCCCTTCATCCCTTCCCTTCATCCCTTCCCACCCACCCTTCATCCCCACCCACCCTCCCTTCATCCCTTCCCACCCTCCCTTCCCTTCATCCCTTCCCACCCACCCTCCCTTCATCCCTTCCCACCCACCCTCCCTTCATCCCTTACCACCCACCCTCCCTTCATCCCTTCCCACCCACCCTCCCTTCTTCCCTTCAGTCCCCACCCACCCTCCCTTCTTCCCTTCAGTCCCCACCCACCCTCCCTTCTTCCCTTCAGTCCCCCTTGCTCCCTACCTTCCTTCCCTCTCTTCCTTCCTTCCATCATTCCTTCCTATCTTTTCCATCCTTCCTTCCTACGTTTTCCTTCCTTTCTTCTTTCCACAGAGGACTCAAGTCCATATTTATGTTGTAAAAAAAAATGGGTTACTATATTTCCTCACATGCGTGTATTATTGTTATTTATATATTTTCCCTTATATACTCTGAGACAAGGAGCACTGGGATGTTGTTCATGAAGTGAAACAATGCCCTACTCTAGTCAGCAACCTTTTCCCACAATAAAATAAGGTTTAAGGGATTGCAATCAGTGCAATTCAAAAACAGATTAACTGCAAGGCATCAATAATGTTGTTATTCATTTTCTTTTCATTTTGATTTTAAAACTGCTTCCTAGTTGCTATGGTAGGTAATTAAACCCTAGTAAACATGTGACAGTTTAAAGCCCGAGATGAAAAATAAAATCTAAATAATTAAAAAAAAAATTGTCCGCACCATACTAAATGCAACTTTTTCAGTGAATAACTCCTTTTCAAACAATCACAACTCACAAGCCTCCATAGAGGTAAGTATCCCCTGTGGAATGGCTGACAAGAGGAATTCTAGCCTCACAATAAGGAATGATGGTGTGCAATTGATGTGCATGACCCTCAAAGTTGCATTTAGCGAGTAAACTATTTTAACTAAATTTCAAGAACTAATGTTGTATAAGTGATTATTGAGTGTAAAATATATTGGCTCACAAATCAAATGATGCTTCCCTTATACCTAATAAAGGTAATGTTTTCATATTAGTAAGGGGCTAGGCATGAATGAACCTTTAGCCGTGTGGAGAAAAAAGAGCAGGCCTACCAAAGACCAATCCTCCAGGCAGACTTGTCAAAGTATCTGAATGATATGAAACGCGTATGGCTGTATTCTTGTGTACTGAAATAAATTACTTATGAGTCTGCCTGGAGGATTGGTATTTGGAAGTGCCTGCTCTTTTTTCTCCACACGGTTGTCAGCTCCCTCAGCTGAAGGTTCAGGGCGGGGCATCTGGACCTCTTCTCACAATTGGTGAGTTTTACTTTTTGAGACCTGAGAACAATTTTTTTGTGGCCATAATGTGTGGAAGAAATTGTCAGCATGGGAGCTTTTTTTCTATGAAGAGCATCATAGAATGGAGATTGTTTAACAATGTGTAGTCTAGAACTGCCTATGTTTGAATGTCATATCACCTTCCTGTATACCCTAATGCATTTTCCAAAATTTTACAGTTTCACAAACTTTTACACAAAGTTGAAAGCCCAAAGTTCACTCATCACTATGAGGGACTTCTATTCTGAGTAGATTTCCCTGAGTAATCCACATGCTGCCTTGTGGATATATTCGCTTTTTTGAGGATTTAGCATTCACCTACTAAGAACTACTTAGATAAGGCTGCTCTATACAAATGGCAACATAGTATATTTCTAATGACTGCATTTTTTTTTATTTTCTCAAGGTCTTGGGGCATTCACCTGGCTCTCTTAGACTCTCATTGCCTGACAATCAGCACAATTAAATGTCTAATGAGTTTACTTGATGATGTCACTTCTGTCAAAAAGGCCTCAAGCTGTACATAAACGCCCACTTACAACACGGAAGGGAATAATAACTAGCAGCATGCGTTAAATTGTATTATCTCCTGAAGTAATTAGATTGTTTTATTTCCCTACTAGTATAGAAACAATGACACCCAATCTCAGTGATTTATTATCCAAGTCACCTCTGTAAGCTGATTAGTGTAAATGAGCCCCACGATTGTACTGCCGTTTGGAAAGTGCCAGCTTATGTAAATATATCCTTAGGGTTACTTAT
Organism: Xenopus laevis; assembly: GCF_017654675.1. NCBI lineage: Eukaryota > Metazoa > Chordata > Amphibia > Anura > Pipidae > Xenopus > Xenopus laevis. The sequence goes on from NC_054371.1 coordinate 196,085,542, forward strand.
GTTTGTGTCCCAGGGTCATCCGTTTTTTTCTTCTTTTTATTGCTCGTTCATTGTAGCAAACAGCTTCCTTCATCCCTGGTGAGGAAGAACAAGTTGTTGTTGTTTTAAAAATTCATACTTTATGATGTGTCAGCTGTTCACAGATATGTTAAACAATAACAGTAAAACTTGGATGAGTGGCTAATAAAAGATTCTCACTCGCACAAACTAGGTTTGACAGTGCTTTAGGGAGTTAATAAACTTCTGTTGTCCTTGGGTTTCATAAACAGCTTTTTGTTTAATTGCTAACATTCTGGGAAAGCCTATATTGGTTTTTAAGTTTCCAGTAAAAGGCACATTTGCCATTGCAGTATTTTTAAGCTGTACATCATCCCTGTTAATTACAATATTAGGATACATTTTTGTAATCAAATCTTTTTATTCCCAAATACAGTGTAATACATCATAGACCTAAAAAAGGAAGAAATGCACGAAGCAGCAAATTTAGTGGCCAATGCAGCTGTCTGCCACTTCCTCAATGGGACATTTATAACCAACAGAAAGCTTGCATCTATTTAGCTCCTATGGTTCATTCAGTAAAGAGACATTATACCAACTTGACCTTCAACAGAAGTGCTTCATTTTAGAGACACACATAACTGATTGAAATCCTTAATGATCCAAGTGAGGTTTATTAGGCATGATTAACCCCAAATGGCTGCATAAAGCCACCTTTTTCATGATTATCCAAATCTTTTATGAACAAAAAGCACAGCTATAACTTGATTTTAAGCATATAATAAAAATAATCACAATTTTTAACTTTAATGAAAATTGGGCTAATTACTTTCTCAAGAGACATAATGCAAACACTGGCATTTTGCTGTGTACGTCATTAATATGAGGTATGGAAATTCAAGCTGATTTCTTAACATCCCTAGGTGCTCGAAATATCTTTTGCTATTTTAATCAGAAAGATCATTGCATGTATTGTATATGATAATAAGCATGGGTGCTCTCTTTTGGGCATTTTCTTGAAGGCAAAACACACATATAGTTACATAGTTAAATCGGGTTGAAAAAAGACAAAGCCCATCTTGTTCAACCCCTCCAAATGAAACCCAGCCTAGCCAAACAATAGCCTATGATATTATGCTTGTCCAAGAAATCATCCAAGCCACTCTTAAAAGCATTAACAGAATCAGACATCACAACATCAAATGGCACCACAACCTCACTGTCCTCACTGTATATAACTACCTACACTGCTTCAAATGAAAGTTATTTTCCTCTAGTCTGAAGGGTTGGTCTCTGGTGTGGTGATCCTCTTTAGGTCCCCTGCAAGTTGTCTATAATGTCCTCCACGTATCTGTTATTTATTTGTATAATGTAGGCGATGTGTAGCTCTGTAGTACAAAATCTTGTATAAGGCATTTGCAGAACTTGATTTGCCACTTTATGAATGGTAATAGATTCAGCTTTAATACTTATACAAATCTTTATGTCTTTTTTTAATTAGATCAGCATCTACAGTCTGGTCGACAGGCCAATAAATGTCTTCTTCCGTGAATCCGGTCCTCTCTCTTCCACATGCTTGACTTTTTTTGACATATTTTATTTTGTTAAGATAAACAAACAATATACAGATGGTTATTACAATAAGGAATGGATGTTGTGATAATAATTACATTTAGCAAAATACAGATGAGCAATTGGTTAATTTTGCTAATTTCAATAGGGCAAATGATGAGAGATTATAAGTAGAATATGAACAGAAAACTGGAGGCTTGGTCACTGCAAGAAGCTGAATGGTCCAGCACAGTTTATGCTGGTAGCAGACTGAAATAGTCCCTTTATTTGGCTGTTGCCTGCATAGTGATTGAGGGCATGGGCCAGAGAATACTGAATGAAGGAACAGTCTTTGATTTTATCATCCAGTCCCCAGCTACACTACCTCTGGTGGCTCATCTTGGAGGAGCAGCAGTCAGTATACACCAGGTCACTGATAGTACCATTGATCTGCCTGATAGTACCATTGATCTACTTACCAGAACTGTTCTATTATGATGGTGGCAAACTTTACAGAAGGGTCATGAATTTCATTGTGAAGAGGCAAGACAGATTATTATGACCCAGCATTGGTTACTGCAACCTCAAAACCATTAAAATTGGTATCCCAGTTTTTATTTCTTCAGTTCTTTTGGTGCCTTCGGGGGTAAAGACTTTCACCAAACTGAACCCACAAAGTGCTTATGATTTGCCTTGCACGTGTCAGGGAGATGAGCGAAAGACCACTTTTAATACTAATAATGAATATATAGTCATGCATTCTTCCATCTAATCTGGTCCTTTTTCAAGATTTCCTTAATAATGTTCTTTAGGATTACCTCCAGAACTTTATTACTGTTTGCTTAGATGGTATTTTAGTTTATTCTATATCTAAAGAGGAGGACATGTACAATGCCTCTGGCAACAATATCTGATTGATAGATGGAAGATACATTTTCTAATATTTCTTATTCTAATTCATCTTTATAAGGCTTTGAAGATGAATTGGTCAGTTTCTCTTGTCCCATAGGCCTCAAAGTAGTCCAAAATTCTCTGGGTTTTATTTATATTATAGACACTCCATCAATGGATTTTCCCATATTGTTGTATTCTATTGTAAAGTAACTTAGATTCCCAAAGCTCAGTTTGGATAAGAAAAGTAAAACAGGCCCTAGTTCTTGCTTATCTAGATACTTTCCCCTTTTACTGCTGTTTACTCCCAAAATGTGTGTGTCCCATTCTTAAATGTTCTGAATTTCAGAACTATCTTCAGACTTATCCTTATTTCCCCTGGATATTTCACTCTATAATATTGGCAATAGAGAACTACGGACCTGTCTGTAGTTGATATGCCAAAGCCTCACCTTTGACTAATAATAATAATGTATCTGCCCCTTAGACTCAAGAATATTCAGTACGATCTATTTCCCCTGGATATTTCACTCTATAATATTGGCAATAGAGAACTACGGACCTGTCTGTAGTTGATATGCCAAAGCCTCACCTTTGACTAATAATAATAATGTATCTGCCCCTTAGACTCAAGAATATTCAGTACGATCTAAAGGTATTACTCTACTGGGCTGTGCATAAAAGAGGACTCCTGGTGAAAAAAAAATGAAAGTGTTTGCATTTTTTTCAGTAAAAAGACCCCAGTGAATTCCATTGCAAACGTATTGGCACACCACCATGTTGAAAGAATATCCACAACAGGATGATTCTTATTAAATAAAATTGTCTTGTATGTAGACAAAATTATATTTTAGTAAGTACCTGAATGATAGAACAGAAATATATCTGTATACATAGTCCCTGTGGAAGCAAATATATGAAGCAGAAATGAGATTTCCAGTAGTTGCATGTGAACCTGTAATCAGCAAATGTACTCGAATGAGATTTCTCTAATGATACTGATGCACTTCTTTTCATGACCTCTCTCCTTGAAAATGTAATTTTGTAAAGGAGATTTATGAACCATAAAAGGTAAGGTTAGGGACATTACGTTTGTAGTCTACTGACTTAATACATGTACACCAAAACATATTATGGTGTACAGTGTCTTGCAATCTGTTAGTGACCATTGGCAATCAGTAGGCATGAACACTGACTGATTCCCACCAGGCTGTATTTGTAGGGTTTCTACATTCTTACTGTGTTGGTTTGGGGGGTTATTTTGCTTCTGTAATTTCTGTTCCAATTTGAAATGTTCTCTAGAACATTTATGTACTTTTAGCCAATAGTTATATCAAGTCCAGAAATTGGTAAGAATGACTATACAGTATGTACTCTGCAAAGCATGCAGAAAAATGTCTATTTTTGAGGGTTTTACAATCAAACAAAATAAGCTTGGTACATAATACCATTAGAAACAGAGTAGAAGAGAAGAGGAGAAAAGGAAAAAAGAAGGAAAAAAGAAAGAAGAAATAGACTGGGGAAGTCATACAGATGCAGAATAGCATATATTAATAAATATTGCATACAGATTAGGTGTCATGTCAAGGAGGCATAATATGCATGCTATGGTTGCCAATATCTAGAAATTTTAGAAAAAGTTCTATTAGAATGTACTATCGTGCATTAAAAGCTTGCATTCTTTTTTTTTCAATTCAATGTTTCTTTTATTTTTCAATTTTCAAAAAGAAGGGGATTGTGGTGGGTACAGAATGAAGAAGGAAGGGGGATAAATTATACAATATTAACATAAACATAAGAATTTGTTGCATATTACACACCAAAGACAAAAAAGATTATACAATGATACTTTTTTGTTACTCTAAAGCAGTATGATGTTATTTATCTTAGAGATAGAAGCTATCATAAATTGTAAGGAGGTGTTTTATATCACACTAGACATTAAGCCCGTTAAATTAACGGGCGCTAGAACATATGTAGTCAAACATTTATAAAAACAGAATTGTTCTAGTCTAAAAAAAATTTGCCAGAGACGGTCCGTGGGGCACATGCGCAGTAGCGCAATCCCACGGACACAGGGACTGGACGCAGAGACACTTCAACTTTATTATATAGGATTCTTATTTTTGTGTTGTTTAATATAATCATGACCAAAGTCTCCAATTTTGGAAATGTTTGAGTGAAGTTCCCCTTTATATATCTGGAGATTTGTTCTTTTTCCATTTTCTAGGTATTATTGCCCTTGCAATGGTTATAATATATTTGATCACTGGTTAATTAATAATTGTTTTATTATTGTTGTCATAAAACAGTTAAATTGCAGTTGAGTGTAACTTCAATTGTTGTGGGAAGATTCAATAACCTTTTGAATAGAGTCCCAGTAAGATTTAAACTTATTACATTAATACCAAATATGCTCATATGTTTCAATATCTATTGTACATCTCCAACAAGTGTTAGAGATGCCATAAATGCTTTTGAGTTTAGTTGAAGTACCACCTTGCTATGAGCTTATATTATATCTGTTTTCTTGTAGGCTATTTGAAGTAAAGATTTTTGAATTATTGCAGCATATTTTTTCCCACTCTTTTACTTCAAGATTTATATTTTGTTCTGTTTCCCATTTATCAGAAAATTATGGTTTAAGACTTTTTTGATTTATTAGATTCCTATACATGAATGAATTTTTTATTTTGGTGTTTCTTTCTATTACATTCTCAAACCATGTATTATCTCTTTCTTGAGAGAAGGTATTTGTTGGTTATTTTCCAATAATCTTCTTGTCAAGTCTTCATTTGATAGAGATTTTAGTTATTATTGTGTCTAATTGGCATAATGAGTGTGGGGAATGGGTTGAGTTCTAGTTCTTCTTTTATCACATATCAAAATGTAATAGTGGGGTATATTGTTAATTCCTCTTTTGGTATTTTTACACATTTGAATTTATTTCTATATATTTCTTTTCTTCTCTTTTTTCAGTTAGGGTTTGTCTTCTTTATCTATATGCCAAGAGTATACTCTGGATATTTACATTGCACAGTAGTAGGTATATATAATACACAAAAGCCATGAATATCCTGTAAATTATATCCTTATAAACGGTGAGTAGTGATGTCATCAGTTATAAACGGTGAGTAGTGATGTCATTTCTGTCACATGACTCACTAAAATTTGTGTATTATAATAAATAAAGTACCCCCAGTTGTAAAATATGAGGATATTATAAGTTACCTCGGAGTTCCATGACCTGTATAAAAACACTCGGCCTTCGGCCTCGTGTTTTTATATGGTCATGAAACTCCTCGGTAACTAATAATATCCTTATATTTTACAAGAGGGGGTACTTTATTCACTATATACTGTACATGGTAGGCTTATACCTCCTTTTTCTCTAGATCTTAACATCTTATTCTTGGAGGAGAATTTTGCCAAATAAATTAAGATAGTTTGGCTTTCACAATGTCGAAAAATCTTAGTAGGACATTTATCAAGATTGTTTGAAAATAGTATAATACTTTTGGTAATATAAGCATATTTACTGTGTTTGTCCTTCCAAGCCATGATACACAAATACCTTTGCAACCTAGTATGTCTTTTCTATGGTTTCTAGTAGTGGTACATAATTCTTTCCATATAGTAGCTTTTCATTGACTGTATACCAATGTATTTTATTGACTCTTTAACTAATCTAAATGGGAAGTTATTCTGTATGCTTTCATGGATGAGTTTAGTTAAATTTATATTTAATATTTCTGATTTATTATAATTGATTTTAAAGTTAGATAACTTCCCATATAGATCAATTTCTTTCATCACATTAGGATGGTAATGTGAGGTTTGGTGATATAAAACAGCAAATCATCTGCAAAGGCAGATACTTTATGTTGTGTATTACCCACTTCAATATCATGGTTCTGTCTAATTGCATTCATGAGTGTTTCAATCGTTAAAACAAACAACAATGTTTTTTTTTTTTATTTAAATGTTTATTTCCAACATTCAGCTAAAATGTCTGTGAACAGACATTACATTTAAGAAGATTTGTATTAAGCCTTACATTGGTTTTTTCTTATTTATTGTATCCCATGGCGAAACACAGGGCAGAATTAGTTAAAGAAAGAAAAGAAAGAGAAAGAAATAGAAAGAAACATAAAGTAGAATTTGTTCCAAAACCGGAATTGTCTGTTCCACCAGGCTTATCCAGAAGTTAAGAGTTGGAGGTTGTTGTTCCTTCCATTTAATTGCTATTGCTTTCTTAGCTTCAAAAAGTAGGAAGGTGAGCAGAATTTTTTGCAAACCAGAGATCACTGCGTCACTTAGGAAATTAAGAAGTAAGACTGACGGATGATTTTCAATAGGTAAGGGACAAACAACAATGTTGACAATGGGTACCCCTGTCTCGTTCCATTTCTAATGACATTTTGTGATACCATTCCATTCACCCTTATTCTAGCACTTGGATGTTGATATCTTTTGCTTCTCTTTCAGGCGCAAACCCTAGTTGCTCTGCATGTATCAAAGTAAGTGCTTTTTAATTCTTTCAGCTATTAATTTGGCAAATATTTTTTGGCCTATATTGATAAGAGAAAGGCAACGCTAGCGCAACTTCGCAACCTTACGCTACCCCTGTGCGCAACTTCGGATTTTAGTGAATTTGTGGAGCGCTGGCGAAACTACGCCTGGTGAAGTTGCGCCTGGCGCAACTACGATTCTTAGTGAATTTGCCCCTATATCTGAAAATATTTAAGTTCCTTTCTTTTTTCATGTAATTCTCTATATGTTGTTTTATTTTATGCTGAGTTTCTAATATACTTATTTCTGTGAGTAGTTTTTTGTAAAATGTACCAATAGATGTTAAATAACCTCTTTATGTGCATTTAAATGCTTCCCACCTAATATAAGCTCCTTATTAAGGAGTGTGGCAGTGTAGATATTTTTGAAGGTGTGCCTATTATAGGATTTAGTGGTATGTTAAGTCATAACCATACGTTCCTTGAATGTTCTTAATTTATTTGTTTTTTAACTTTCTGGTATTAGGTAAATATATATATTACACAGTGTAATTTTTGTATCAAATAATACACCTTTAACCATTACACATCTACCATCATCTCTGTTATACACATCTGTAACCTTAAAAGGTGTATTTTTATGTATTGCTATTAATACACCACGGGGCACATTTACTATGGGTCGAATATCGAGGGTTAATTAACCCTCGATATTCGACCATTGAAGATAAATGCTTCGGCTTCGAATATCGAAGTCGAAGGATTTACCGCATTTCGTTCGATCGAACGATCGAAGAAAAAAATCATTTGATTCGAAGGATTTTAATCCATCGATCGAAAGATTTTCCTTCAATCAAAAAATGCTTAGAAAGCTTATGGGGACCTTCCCCATTGGCTAACATTGGTGCTTTGTAGGTTTTAGGTGGCGAAGTAGGTAGTCAAAGGAAGTTTTTTTTAAAGAGACAGTACTCGAACGATTTTTAGTTCGAATCGTTCGATTCAAAGTCGTAGTGGAATGGTCGAAGTAGCCAAAAAAAAACCTTCGAAATTCGACATTTTTTCCTTTCTAATCCTTCACTCGAGCTAAGTAAATGTGCCCCCACATGTTTCTTTTTCCTTATTATTATTACTAAAAAGAAATTGGCATATTTTTTTGTGTTATTTTGACATTAGCCTCCTCCTTAAAGTGGGTTTCTTGAAAAAAATTTAATTTGAGCCTTTAATTTATCACAATGGTTAAATATCTCTGATCTTTTTATAGGTTCATTTAACCCATTAGTGTTAAATGGAATTATTTTGCACTTCGCCATTGTCCCATAACATCGACTGGTTTCTATTGTGTTGTTCCATCTCTATATTTGCATATTTTTACCTTGTGTGCTATGTGAATTGGTGTGTAATGAACAGAATTATAAACATTTAACAATGTTAGAAAAAAAGTGAACCATTTTACCGCTAAGAACTATGTTTGTTAAATTGTATAACATTCTATGGCAGTTAATAATGTTAAGATAATAACTATCTTGTTGGTGGAAAGTGGAAGTGTTCCTTAACTGGTGGTGTTACTATATACATATAGGTATGTCTGTACCCGTTATTTACCCTATTATTATACATAAAAACATTTCTTATATTATTGCAAAACAAAAAATGTATTTGTTAGAAACTTTGAGAAATACAAAAGTAATTATAAACCAGAGAATTAAATCTAGAGATGTCTCTAGTTCCAGAGTCAGTTATAATATTGGAATATTTGCAATCAAAAAAAGGAAAAAGAAGAAAACTTTTCCTTTAAAACCCTTCAGGTGGTGCTATTTTCGGGAGGAAAAGATATGTCTTTATTGCTCCTAATTTTAGGAGTATGTGGGGATTTCCTAGCTTGTTTGGATGGTGTCTGCCAAAATTTGAATGGTTCCGGTTCTGTTTCCTGTGGGAATCCCATCCTGGTAGTTGCAATTTCTCAATCCCAAGATTTTGGCAGTAGTTGTTTGTATCTTTAGTAGATTTTAATATAAATGTTTGTCCGTCTTTTCTGATGGTGATGTTTAATGGAAATCCCCATTTAAACTGTAATCCATTTTTCTTAAGTCTGTGTGTTGGTGGTTTAAGCAGTCTCCTTTTATTTAATGTTTTCCATGACAGGTCCCGGAAAAGAGTTATCTTTTTGCCATTATATGTTAACTTATTTTGTTTTATGTAGTATTTTCTCTTTAAGGGAGTAGTCATGTAAGGCACACAATACATCTCTTTGTGCATCCTGCAGTGCATTTTTTGTTTATGCAACTCTGTGGTACCTGTTGATTTTAATATCCATATTTTCATCTCTGTTTAAGATGCTATTAAATATTTGGAGTAATGCTCCCTAAAGTTTACATTGTGTGATTATCTCTGGAATTCATATCACTCTAATGTTAATTCTGTGGCTTCTATTCTCAAAGTCTTCCATTTGCCTTTCCATTTCTTCAATCTGTGCTGCCTGTTTCTGCACTCTCTTGTAAAGAAAGGCATTGTGCTTAATCAGTTTCTCCTGTGTTTTTTCTGTGGTTTCTGTGTGAGCTGCAATGCTAATGATATCTTTTTTTAGGTCACTTATTTCATATCTGAATACAGCAGTGAGGTCTTGCATCATAGCTTTAATCTCAGATTGTGATGGAAGGCATTTTAAGTAAGATTTAAAATTTTCCTCGCCTTCACTTTCAGATTCGTCAGACTTTTCAGTTGTATCACGGAGGTTTGCCAGCTCTTTCTTCAGTGTGCGCTTTGTAGCGGGCGCCATCTTGGATTTTACCGGTTATAGTTAAATAAAACTTCTGTTTCATCAGATTATTTTGCGTTTTTTGCCGGTCTGATTCTAGTAGTCATCACAGGAGTTTTGCCGTATTTTCCCATAGTATTAGAAGGTTTTTCAGCTCATATAGGGCATCTCTGGTACAGGAGCTCTAACTGTGTGTTGCCATACAGGAACAGAGCAAGCCAAACACCCCTAAATGCTTATATTCTGGTTGAGCTCCTATTGTATAGCTTGGATGGAAGGAATATCTGGAGACCTCCATTTCCTGGCTATTGATATTTTCACTACAAACAAAATTTGAAAACGCAGATACAGTTGTGCATGTTTAGGATATATTGGTGGCATTGAGTTTATTATTCCTAGTAAAACCTATGCAGGTGTCGATAAAAAGTAAGTCTTGGTTACAGTGTGGATTGACTGGGCCACTTGATGCCAAAGAGGTTGTAGTTTAGGGCAAGACCACCAGATATGTAGGAAATGTATGGTGCCTCCACAGTTTCTCCAGCAAATATTTGGGATATTAAAGATGCAATGTAATCTATTAGGTGTGAGATTCCATTTATACATAGGGTGTTTGGCAGTTTCCAGATGGCTCACACATTTAGAATATAGGAAAGTTGGGGGTCCATTGTTTAAGCATATATGTTAGTTGTAATTCTTGTTCCCAGGATTGCATACATTTGTGTTTAACAGAGGCAACTTCGACGACTTCGGAAAACTAATCGATAAAATTGCTGTTTTGAGACATCTATTGTTTGTTAATGCAGTTTTGGCACATCTCCCTGGAAGGTTTATTAACACCTCAAAGCTCCAATCATGCTAATACAATCAATACCTAAATTCATGAGATCCTTGCTGATTATGATAAAAAGATTATGCTTGGATTATGATTATGATTGGAACAATATTCCATGATATTTATTCCAGAAAGATCTTTTTACAAGTCATTCTGTATTGTTGCATGACTAGTGAAACGTCTTCAAGGAAAAAACACAAGTCCAGTTGATTTCACTTATTTCTACAGATGTACTATGACCTGGATGAATGAGCATCTTCACAAACGCTATTGTTTCCAATAATTGTGTTAGAAAGAATAGGACAGTATCACACCTTTCTGAGAAAAAAGTAGATATGTACATATAATAAGTTGATTTGCAAAAATATTGGTGTAAAACTTGATAAGTACTTTTGCTGTCCTGGGAGATACTCAGGTGGAAAACAAAAGCTGTCTCTCGCACACCCAATGTAAGATCGATGTCTGGTGCTCAATGGTAGAGGTTCGGCCACCTAACAATTCATTCAATTAGAAAATTATCCACAGCACACAGGCTGCTGCAAGCAAGGAACCCCTTGCACGTTTATTGCGGAAGTGAGCAACGTTTCGGGGTCACGCCCCCAGATGGGACATGAGTATATATGTACACATTAGCAATCCTCAAATTCAGGGTATGTGAATAGCATTCTGAAAATGCATCTGAGGGCAGCATATAACTCCCAGTTACCATGGGACTTTTTTTCCTGCAACACAATTACTATTTTATTTTTTATTTATTTAGATCATATTTTCATAAGACAGATTTTGCCTAATGTTCATACCCTCATGGTTCATTAGCATAAGTAACATGGGGATATGCACTGCATACGATGAAAAATATCTGTTGGATTTCTCTTTCTTTCTTTTTTTAATATACTTACACACTACAATTTCAAGAGGAGACCTGTAATTAAAACCTGAGCAATGGCAGGTATAAAGTACAGGGACCCCTTTCACCCACGTGTGTTAGGCATTGCTCCTTATTTACATTACTACACATAACGTGCATTGGTACTTGGTGCAAGAAAATAGGGACAAGCACTTCATGTATAGAATGCTAGAATGTGCAGCCTTTTACACCTAGAGATGCACCCTATATATTTTTGTCAAAGAGGACTGAATAACAAAACCAAACATAAATTTCTTGCAGTACTAATTTTATTCTCTGCCTATGTAATTATTCTACTTTGTATGCATATTAAAATCTTATTCTCTGCTTCTGCAGAATTACTGTAGATAGTAAATTATTTCTCTGCCTACTTTGAAGAAATAGTCCCAAGTCCTTCTCTTTTACAGACATCCTCAGCAATTCCTTTAAATTAGTAGGTTATTTACTAATGTCTGATACCCAGATGCATAACCTTACATTTATCTAAGCTGGATCCAATTTGCTATTTTCTAGCCCTTTCACCCACCCTATCTTTCTGAATGCAGCAGATGTTTCTGTCTGATTTAATTACCTTACATAGTTTAATATCACCCTCACCAATCATTTTATCTTCCATCCACGATTGCTCTTAAAATTCTACCATACTGTAACTGTCTTTTTCTTTCACTTTGTTACCAGTCATGCCCCTGCGCACTGCTAATCCTTGTCCTTTTATTTGACTCTGACATAAAAGTAAGTCTACAATATACTGAGAAGCATTCATTTAGACCTACATATAGTTGATATGTTTGTGCTCAGTGGATTTCCGAAATGCAGCATTTGGAATGTTCATTCCAGCCTTATAATATTCTGTGTGATGTTAGTGAAGTAACCCACGCTGAGAGCTCGGAGCATATCAGCTTACTGTATATCATGAAATTTGATTTGCCAAATTTATAATCAAATCTTTCTCTGTATTGCTCAAATGTGATCTGATAGTTCATCACTTTAAATACAATTTAAAGCTTTGTTTACATAAACAGTTTAGTAGGTCAGATTAGTGGACATCCAGTGTCTAGACAGAAATAAATAAAAACACAGCAGGCTTAATTTATCAAGATGTCTGGCGGTGCAAGGCACAAAAACACTGAAATATATATTATATATATATTCTCAGAATGCTACTAGTGTTTTAATATCAAGCTTGTAGCACCTTCAACACATAAGTCACAAAAGCATTTACTATGGATGCAGCTAAAAACTACTCAATGCTCAGGCCAAGTACTTGTACTTCAAGTACAATGCAGTGCAATTTTAGGCTCCAATGATTACGTTTAGCTGCATATCGGGTGCAAGATGAGAGTGGGGACTATGTCACCTCTAGAGTAGTGATGAGCCAATCTGTCCCGTTTCAATATTTCGAAAACTTTAAAAACCTGCTGAAGAATTTGGATATAGCAAAACGCATTAAAGTCTATGGGCGACTTTACTTCTCACTCCAATTGCATTAAAGTCATTGGGCGTTTTTTTCCGCTGCAAAAAAAAAAAATCAGCTGATGTGAAATGCAGAATTTTATCGTGAATCCATGCATGCCAAAAAAAAAATCACTCATCACTACTCTAGAGTGTATGATTGGAAGTGGAATTTGCATGCAATTCACTGGACTCAAGCTTGGTCTGCCAATTTACCCAACTTGCTTTGCCAACCCTAGAGCTATCAGGGTCAATGGTGACCATTCATCAGTAGAGGCAGGACGGAGGCATTGACAACCATGTGGAAATGCAGGAGCATGTTTGCACTTTAATGAATTGTGTCAATATTTATTCTCCATTGCATCCATTTTGCAGAATATGCAAATGCTCTTGTAGATGACCCCTGCTGTGTGCCAGTGTTCATGAATAATTTCTACCTAGTGGTGGTTACAATATTTTATGGTGCAAGTAAATATACTGGCATTGTGGGTTAAAAAATTAATTGTAACAATTTTGTACTTTGCCCACTGTTACTAAATAAGACCCAGGAGCTCTATTTTGAGAAAATGCATTGTAACAAAATGAAAAACCTGCTGAAATGTAGATAAAATGGGACGTGTTAGTTAAATAAAAGAAAATCATGCACGTTTAGCCTTTGAGAGGAGGATTTTTTGTCACTGGCACTTAAAATCTTACTTTGTTAATGGAAAGTCTAAGAGTGTCAACAGTCAGTTGGCTAATTTATTTTCCTAGATTTAAATGGGATTCCGACTGATGAAGCAGATGAACTGAACTCACTATGTTTGCATGGGCTCAGCTAAATTAGCTCTGCTTTTTTTCATTGTGCCATCGTGAGTTAATTGTCTTCAAAAGAGAAGTTTTGGAAAAGTTAGCATTTTAATTACAATTGTTGAATACTAGTAACAGCCATATGCAAATAATATATTTTGTATAATTAGGCAACTCGTCTAAAGACAAAGGATTTTGCAATAGCTAATTCACATTCAAAAGTAATCTCTCAACACTTGGCAGCAATGTGAGACAAAATTCATATTTTTTTGTATTGCACAAGAAAGATAATTCAATATTCTGATACCTGGCTTTCTAGCTTTCTAAACCCTGAAAACTCAGGCCTAATTTTGTGTGCCTGCTCTAAAGCTTAGCTGTTGTGGCATATTAAATAATTTCTGATTCATTTGTCAATTCTTGGAACTTTAATGAAGAATTCAATGAAGAATTATCTGAGCATATCTTCCACCAGCAGAGTATACTATACTGTATAGTAGAAATGTTGGTACCTCATAAATATATAACACCCAGCAAGATATATTTTTAGGGGATCAGACAGCCCTTTCCCCTGTTCTACCTGTGACAACACCGAGCCCAGTTACAGGCAGTGAAGTGACCGATTGGCTAAAAGCCCAGAGGATCTCTGGGAAAAAGAGGAGGATCAAGAAAGAGTCTGGGTTTGAAGCGAAATCTAAGCTGGCTGGCAAGCAGAGCTTATAATAGAGTCCCTGTTGCAGCATCCAGCCAGAACAAGTGAGTGTGAGACTGCTCAGGTGTGTAGGCAGGCTGCTGATTCATAGGGGCAAATTTACTAAAGGGTGACGTCATTTCGGATGCTGGTGTAATTTCGCTAGCGACGGAGATAGACTCTAGCGGTACTTCGCTCCTTAACGCCTGGCGAATTTGCGCTCTGGCGAATGGACGTAACTAAGCAAATTCACTAAGATGCAGATTTTACTAAACGTTACCTCTTGCGCCAGACTTGCCTTCGCCACCTCAGACCAGGCGAAGTGCAATGGAGTAGATAGGAGTTCCTAAAAAAATTATTGAAAATTTTTCAAAGTCCCAAAAAACGCTAGCGTCTTTTCCTTTTTTCAGAGTGATAGGCTGAAAAATATCGTAATTTTTTTTTGTCGGAACCGGCTTCCCCCCTACATTTCCTAACATATGGCACATAAACTATACACTAGTCTCATGTGTAGGGCAATATTACAGCTTTATTTTATTTTAGTAAGGTTTCCCGGGCTTGTGTAGTGTAATGTATTTGCTGCAATATATACGTCTATTGATCTTTAACTTCCCGCCGTATGCAAATTAGCCAACGCTAGCGCAACTTCGCTTCACTTGGCGCAGTAACACTAGCACAACTTCACCAGCATTCGGAGCCCTTTACGCAACTTTGGATTTTAATGAATTAGCGTTGTCGTGGCGAATCTACACCTGGCAAAGTGTTGAGCTGTGAGCGAAGCCGTTGCTGACAAATTTTCGGAGGTTAGTGAATTTGCCCCATACTGTTGAGATCTGAGTGAGAAGTCTGCATTCCTAGAAGTACAGAGAGAGCCCATCCTATTCCCTGGCAAGCTGCAAGAGACTCAAAGGAAGGTGCCATTGTTGAGATTGACTCTGCTGCAGAGCTGCCTGTAATCTCCAGTGTGACTGTCTCTGAGAGCACCCCAGTACATGAGCCACCCATGGGAGGATATTGGCAAGGCTAGAAGTGTGGGGCCCCTGTGTGAGAGCAGTTCTTGTTCATGCACCTGCCACATGGGAGTAGCTACTAAGTTCCAAAGGGAAAGGTACTTTTGGAAAAACGTAGCGCTACCTGGGGATATAAGAGTTCTTGAGAAGGGACATTTTATTTGAACTGAACTGGGCCTTGTTTAATTCCTTCCAGAGTTGATCGGGACTGTGTTAATTAGACAGCCAGTGATATCTACTAGCGAGATAGACAGGTCCCATGTGCAGGAGTGGGCTATGTATTAGACTGCCCAGTTCCTTTTTTTTTTTTTTACCTTTTTCTATATAAAGCTATATTGGTTTACTGGAAACTGTGTGGTTTATTTTTGCTGCTATTCCTCTGTAAATCTCACACAACTTCCTACTCTTCTAAAATGACTTAGCACCATTGAAGCACAAAGGGACCAAATATGGAAACCAAAACAGTTTTTAATTTGTAACTTTAAAGATGTTGCAGCCTTCTAAAACAAGTAATCATTTGTAAAAGGTCTTTGAAAAGTGTATGGCTCCTTTGAAAAACATAAAAGCTTATTACAAGTTAAATAGATGGTGAACTGGAAAACACTCAGATTTAAAATACTACTGTTTTATAATCCTACCATTTAGTTTGGACTCAAAAGGTAACCTACTTATGTTGAGGGTTTTTAAGGTTTTTAACAACTATTCTATGTTACTTTAATCCTGAGTAATGTTCCTACCTATGAAGTTTCTCTATCGTACCCATATCTGAATATGGTTTGCCTCTTAAAGCTTCAGGGAGCTCCTAAAGAACAAAAAGGCTCCAGCATTTATTTTGCAGATCAATCTTCATTTATAAGGAGGCAGAGGAAATTGTAATGGATTTTTACTAATGCAGGAGATGTACCAACAGAAACCATTAGATGTGTTCATTTGCTGACATAAGGTTTAGTGCTGTTTAAATGAAGAGATACCAAAGTTATTAGACTGCAACATTACAAATCTATTTCAAAAATCACAAAATTCTGTAGTTCAGTCTTACACTAGCTTTTGCAACACAGATGGGATTTTTTTCATTAAATCCCTAATTTAGTGCTTCTAGCCCACTATTCCAAAAAGTGGATTGAATGTGCAGTTGCCGCTAATGGTGCAACACAAAATCTGATACAACGGAAACCAAATGTTTGTTTCACCGAACTGTTCAGCTGCACAGAGGTATCAGATACAAATGTTTGGCGGATTCATTTCACTTCACACATCACAACAGATTGTTCCCTTAATACATATAATGACAGATGTTTTAATTATAAATGTTTCTTGTTTTAATTATAAACACTTGAAATCCCATCAGTGCTGCGGGGAATTGCAATAAATTGCAAACTAGTAAGTGTTGTAAAAAATCATGAATCTGACAAAGGATATAAAATATCGACAGGTGAAGTCCTGCGCAGTAATTAAGAACCTGCATTTGGGTATATGTAATAATGGTTCAATTAATCCAAAAATCCCAGGGAAGCTAATTTCCGCATCATGTTTCTGTGTTGAACTATGTGTAATTATACGCACTGAAACTTCTTCTAGAGTCGGACTTTTTTTTTTATCAAGTTACATTAACAAATTGTTCAGAAAATATATTATCTTAATGATTAAGTAATACAAGAAAAAAAGATAGGAAAAGGAAGCTCTAAAGACATTATATTACAACTGTATATGGAAAATACTGAAGTGAGTGGGCAGACTTTGCCCATAATCTGAAATCAGTAGTATTTGTATTCACTTAAATGTTAGGGATCTAACATACATATAAACAATCAGGGCTATATTTCAGCCTGGGTAGGGCTGTCGGTAGACCCTGGGCAAAGTTCAGATTGGTGGGCCCCTCAAACTCCCTAGTACATCAACAACCACCCCCCACCACCACCACCATAATATATAAAACTTTAAAAAAAATTCTTGTTGAAAATGAATGGAATTGTGTGATTTTAATTGCAATTATATTTTTCCACAAAACTTGAAACACTATCAATATGTTTCCCGATTCAAGTTTTTTCATATATATGCTCGATTGTAATTTAGTTCACAAAAAAATTGTATTAAGACCAGGCCCGGATTTGTGGAAAGGCCACCTATAGCCGGGCTTAGGGCGGCAGGATTTTAGGGGGGTGACATGCTGCCCAACCACACCCACATTGGTTCAAAAGCACTGGGGATGCGCTGGAGATACAATAATTTTTTTAGATTTCCGTGCGCCCAATCCCCATTGCTCCTGTCCCCCTTGAGGGGACAGGGGCGACAAATGGTAGTGGGCCTAGGGGCACCCACTATGTAAATCCAGCCCTGATTAAGACATTAATAAATCAGTCTCCCCAAGTATTTAAAACAAGAAAAAAGTAACCAGTCAAGTTCCTTTGCCCTAGGTCTGCTTCTGACCTGTTGTTTTAAATGAAATGGTCCTGCCTTTAGAGCCTTTAGAAGGAGTTGCTTTGAGTTACTAATGAGCTTTGGGAAACAAGAATGTTATGAGCAGGATGACTTTCGACTGAAGAGGCACCTTTGATGTGTATTACATGGAACACTGAGTTTGTGATAGATCTGTATTTCCATGATTTGTAAGCATATGCACATTATCTGAATTGATTGCATGTTTCTAAGATGAAAGTTTATAATAACAAGTGAATATGTAAATTTCCCACATAGTTTTGAAAAATTATCAAAAGTATCTTTCACCTAAGCAGCTGTAATTCACACTCTTGAATGCATATACTCATCATGCCATTCCCACCATGAGTTTACATTGTGTCAGCAATATAGTTGTTGTTTCATGTGCCAAGCAGCTAATAGCTATGGTATATTGGGACTGCTGCCTTTTAATCCTGCCTTCCGATATTCTGATACCATTGTAAAATCTGTGGAAATTGGACCAAGAGACTGGAGCGCTCTCTTACTCTTCTGTGTGCCAGTTTTTGGTTGTTGCAACACGTGGGGATCACCCATGTCCCAATACTGATGCACCTTCTGATGTAATTTCCGAGTGCCCATTTTGAATTTTGGCACCCTTTTGTCTTTCAAGGACCAATTCTCCATTGCATCTTTGCCCAACTGGATTCTGGTTTATCAGATCCTGCCCAAGACTATTAATTGTGTATTCTGTTTTTTTCTTCTAAATTCTGCCTGATCCTTGACTTTGATCCCAGCCACCTGTCTGCTTCTGACCTGTCCCCAATTTCACTTCTGCCTCATCCCAATCTGTACTTTGTTACTCTGGTATCACCTCCATAGTGTATTATGTAATTCATAACCAATTCATTAGGTATTAGTGAATATTGGATTATTAAAAATCAATTAAAACACCAATATTAAGTGTTAAAGTGCCAACAGGTGGTGATAAATTCTCTTATAATTCAATTATAGTACAATTATTAATAGCTCTGATTCCATGAGAAAGTAGGAAAGATAAATTTAAGATGGGTGGAGAAGTCCTGTGTGATCTAGTTAACAGGCCTGTTATCTCTTAACAGTTTGTACCATTTTTAGACAAACCTTAGGGGGGTTCTTTTTAAGAAAAAATATTTTGGATACTGACCTGGACGCTCCCTTTAGCTCTGATTAAGGAGATTCCTATCTGCATTCTTTTTAACTGTTTTCCCTATAAGTGCCCTGGGATTTGTGGTTTTTTAGAAAGATAGCTTTTCAATTTAGCTAGATGAAATAAAATTTGAGACCACAGTCCCAGAAGCACTGACTTCTCCCTCTTTGTGGGGTCCCGCAGTTAGTCAAATGATCAGCTAGATTACACGGGACTTCTCCACCCATCTTAAATTTCTCTTTCCTACTTTCTCATGGAATCAGAGCTATTAATAATTGTACTATAATTGAATTATAAGAGAATTTATCACAACCTGTTGGCGCTTTAACACTTAATATTGGTGTTTTAATTGATTTTTAATAATCCAATATTCACTAATACCTAATGAATTGGTTATGAATTACAAATTGCAAAGCATATATATAGCAATTAATTGAAAATCTACTTGAATTTTAGTTTCAGTCTATTTAAGCAATAAATCACTTTTCAGATATCAATTCTTTTTTAATAACCTCAATTGAGATTAATCTATTAATTTATGTAAATCAAACACTTGCACTTTGTGGGAGTATTTATTAAGTGGGTAACTAATATATACAGAGCCAAGGGATTAAAGGGTCCAGTCCAATACCGAAAGATATAGGGATAAACAATTGCTTTGGTTTTCCTGATTGAAAGGGGACTTTCTTTCTTTTCCTTCATATAATTCCTTAAATACTGACAGAAGTCAGATCCTTTTTCGACCTATTCTATATATCTGACAACAGATCATTTCCTTTTAATTGTATTATGTAATTGCAAGGTGAGTGAATTCCATTTAGAGAGCTCATAACATTCTAAAATAATGTTTTTTTTTATATACAATACAGAAGGTCCATGATTGCTATAACTTATATTGTCTCAAAATGTATTTGTGCAGTGTCTCTGTGCTAATATCGGTCTAAATGACTTAGTTCCTTTTGTGCAAGCTTTATTTTAGATTTGTTTTTAAATTTCTGAAAGGGGTTCTGTCGTGATTTTTATGGTATATTTTTATTACTAAATTAAACAACATTTGCAGTTCTGCGAGCAGTGATTTATTCACAAGTTTATGTTCGAGTTTTGCCATGTGGTCTTTTTCGGGAAAAAAACGGCCTGACACCATCTGACACCCCTGCATCAAGGTTTAACTTCAGCTAAAATTCCCTGAGTCAAGATTGACGCATCTGACAGAGGTATTTTGTTGCTGTCTTGCAAGTGTCAATCAGAGGCAGCACGAAGGCTATGCTAAACCCAGTGCACCATCTGGATTAGCTCTGCAAAAATGACATCTTAACCGTAATGTTATTTTTCCTTCTGGTTGACGCCAATCCAATTCGCAAATTTTTCAGCAAAACCGTTTCTCATCACCAAATCTTAATATTTTTTAATGAGGACATTGAATACACTTACAAACAGTGTTGCGTCTTTGTTTGGACGTAATTTTCCAGTTACTTTCTATCTCTGTATCCAAAAAATCAGTATTAACTCTGCCCACTAAACGTCTGTTTCATCTCTGTAAGCATTTGTTTTTTTTTACTTTTGTAAGGTAAGAAATAGCCAAAATTCTTTTTACATTTACATTAAAAAGAATCCTTGGAGAGATCAAATTATTTAGGTTATGGCTTCCCATATTTTATATAAGGACAATATTCAAACATCTCACCAGCAGGGATGGGTGAATTTGACCCGTTTCGTTTCGCCAAAATTTCGCCGCCGGCGAAATGTCGCAGATGCCCATTAAAGTCTAAAGTCAAAATTATTTTGTTGCGCGCCTTTTTTTTTTTTGACGTGTGTCTCCATACAAGTCTATGGGCGTCATTTTTTCGGCGAAACGAGGCGAAAAAATTCGCCCATCCCTACTCACCAGTTTGGAAAAGTGAAATGAAGTCCTTCTTAGCACCAACTAAGACCAAAAACAATTCTTCTGTCGTTTCTGTTTCACGTCAGTCAAAATAAACTGGGCAGCCGTCATCATGTGGGATCACCCTATGCACTCATATAATAGCTAATACTCCTGCATGGTTTAATTAACCTGGATTTAAATTATTCACTAGAAGTTGCGTTCAGGTAAAGTGTGGAGAAAAGCTTGTAGTTCTATCTCTCTCTATGGGGCAGATTCACTAAAAGACGAAGTGGCTAGCGCTAGCGTCAATTCGCCAGCATTACCATCTGCAGGGACATCGCCGATTCACTAACAGGCACAGGCATCAATTTGCTAGCGAAAGAGACCGTTGCTAGCGTTCCGTCATACTCTATCACCAGGCGACTTTTTACCCACCCTATGCAAATTGACCTAAGCGCAAGATCACATGCGAATTTTCATTAGGCACAAACGAACGCTACCGCATCTTTGCTATGAAATGCTCGCACTGCCGAAGTAACGCTAGCGAAAAGTCGCCAGTGTTCAGCGCCCAGGATGAAACGTTGCATATTAGCGAAGTGGCGTTTGCGCCTGGTGAAGTGGTTCGAAATGTGCAAAGCTGATGCTGGCAAAAATTATATAAATATATATATATATATAAACAATCTACTGGATAGGTGCACTCAGAAAACAATGGAACTGCCTAGGTGCTGGAACATATATCAAAATCTATAAAGCAAAGAAAAAGGGGTTTATTCAACGTTTCGGCCCTTCCTGATGACGGCTCGAGTCTAAGAGCCGAAACGTTGAATAAACCCATTTTTTTCTTCACAAAAGACCTATGAGTGCGGATTTCTTTGCTCTATATATATATATGTATATTAAAAAAGCTTAGAATAGTTCTTAAAGAAAATGTTAGGATATTGGAAAATACTCTTTTATCCAAGTCTGGAAGTGGCACTGTTTGAATAGTTACTAAATCATCTTTTTTCACCTTCACTGTGATTTCCTTGCAGTGGCGTATTCTTGACCCTGTCAACACTTTTTGCAAGTTTAATGGAAAAATTCTGACAAGCTGGGAAATGTGTGTGTGCGAGTGTCTCCGCTTCTGCACATAATATTTAGCACTAGGAAATTAATTTTGTGCAGGAGAATAATGAAGTTGTGCTCCTTTCACCACTTGCATCACAGATATGCCAAAGTTAATTTGTTTGGTAAGTTTGCTAATGCAGAAGAGGAGGGTGCCGAAAACATGCAATTAATGGCATTTTGCACCTTACTAAAGGCCCCGCAAACAGTCTAAACAAAGACATGGCGGTTGTAGTTGGAACCTAATACACATTGTTTTCACTGTTTTGGTTTAATATCTTAGACGCACTGTATAAACGATTGTTCGTCTTCTCCTCATTTGGGAACCTAACAATGAGGTCGCCAAAATGTTAGATTGAAATTGAAGGATACATTAAGGATATTTTCTTTTAAAGGGTCCATCAGGGGCCAGTAAGGCTGCACTCTGCACTATAACCTGGATAAATAATGTAAGAGCTAGGAGCAGATCAGAGGACACAAGGCAGCCTTGTCCTTTCCTCCTGCGCTAGGGCCAGTGGTAAGTACAGAGCTCTGATGAAGGCTTCCTAACTTGTGTCTGAATGATGTGCAGTAGTGATTGGCGAATTTGTCCCTTTTTGCTTCGGCACGGATTTCGCGAATCTCCAGAGAAATCAACTGGCGAACAATCGTAGAAACAACGAATTTGACACCGGCGTCAAAGTTGACGCCAGCACCAGGTCCGGACTGAGTATTAAAATAGGCCCTGGCATTTCAGGCACACAGAGGCCAATCAACCCACCTAGAAGCCCAAACAGCCCCCACCAGCCCACTAAATACTGACTTTCTATGGCACCTTATAGCAGCCCCTCTGGCATTTGCCAGAACCCATAGATTGCCAGGCCTGGCCGGCGCCCATTAAAGTCAATGGGTGTCTGTTAATCGTCACCGGCTTCAAAATTGGCCGAATTGGCGCAGTCGTCTAAAAACGGTGACAAACTTTTTTGCGTCAAATTCGCTAATTTATTTGCTGCCGGCGAAACGATGCAAATTTGCCGCAAATTTGCGCCTGGCGAATAAATTTGGCACTGTATTCATGAAATGAATTCATGGTATACAGGGATGCCAAGGTCCCATTTATATGCCATCTCTGTAATATGAAGCATTGGATGGCAATGTTATCACTGCATACAAATATGGTTGCAACCCTTTGAATTGTATGCAAATGCAGAGTTTAAATGATATCTATGGAACCATTTGGGGTGGCAAAGGGCAAAGTGCAAAATACATGGTGTTAAAGTAGGGAAAGGACCCCTCATGTCAGTATTGAATAGAATCACACTATTATGCACCCACATAAGTGTTCCTTGCAGTGCAGGTATGGGACCTGTTATATAGAATGCATAGGACTTGGGGTATACCGGATAAGTGGTCTTTCCGTTATTAAGTCTTCTAAAGTCTGTACTAAAAATCATTTAAACATTGATTAAACCTAATAAAAATCATTTAAACATTGATTAAACCTAATTGGATTGTTTTGCCTCCAGTAAGGATTAGTTATATTTTAGTTGATACCAAGTACAAGGCACTGCTTTATTATTACAGAGAAAAAGCAAATCATTTTAAAAAATGGGAATTATTTGATGAAAATGGAGTCCATGGGAGATGGCCTTCGTGTTAATCTGAGTTTTCTGGATAACGGATCCCATGCCTGTACCGTAAAGCATGCACCTTTTTCTGGCATAATCATTACACTGAGGATTTGTATATGAATATGGGTGCAAATGCTGTTTCAGCTACAATAATGTTAATTTGCTCTACTGGTTAATTAAGCCTAACTTTTCTTTTGGCGACACTTACCTCTGAAAGTCCACCAACTGCTGACAACTAAGGTCTCATAATATTCTTTACTGTGTAATGGTTCAGTCGTTTGGTCCCTGGTCTCTCCAGTAGTTTAACTTAATGTGACTGCCAGTTTGGCTGAAAGCAATTCAGTCTCGGAGGCACTCTTGCAGATCTGAGAATGGCAGAGCAACACGGTGTTTGACAACAGATTTCTTCACCTATCATAAAACTGAAACATTGTTAAATTTAAAATAAACACAGTGCATTTTATAGAGGTGTTGTTTTATCTGTGTTTGGTTACAGAGGACCTTGATATTTCCCATAATAGAGAAATGTTACGTGCGTGCAATGTGCTGAATGAAATGGAATTTATTAAGACACAAAATTGCTTTGTCCATCCACCTAAATACCGTTACATAGGGCTGATTTTTTTTTTTTGTATCCTTTGTAAATATGACATATTCGTAGCCCACAAACAGCATTTCTAATATTATGTGAAATTGGTTTCTGTATATTCACAAATTTCAAAAATCCCAATAGAGTCAGTACCCTGAAGGGACACCAGAGGGAGCCTGGTTCAGTTTTGCTTTCATGCGGTTGTGCAGTAGCTTCCAGGAGGTTCATTGTGACATTTCATCTTGAGTTCTATTTAAATGTGAGAATTATGATTAGTATATATTAAGATAATTGCTGTTCACCAAAGGACTCGCACAGACTCATTAACGATTAACTTAGTTTAGTGTCTTCATTAAAATCACTATGAAAATGTTAAACAAGAGCAACATAAGTTGGCCATCGGCGCAAATATATATATATATATATATATATATATATATATATATATATATATATATATATATATATATATATATATATATATATATATATATATATATATGTGGATTGTCCTGTAATTTTTACACTGACCCCATCTAAAATATAAATGCTCTGTAAAGGCTACACATTTATTATTATTATTACTCATCTTTCTATTCAGGCCTCTCCTATTTATATTACAGTCGCTTAGCTTCGGATGATTTGAATCATAGCAATAGGAATTATGAAAGTGAAGTTTTGAGAGCCACTGAATAAAAAGCTAGATATGTAGGCAGGTGTCCCGTGAGTTGTTGTAGTAGTAATAAGCCAACCAGCAATCGTAAAAATAAATGAAGTTCTATTTATTCCTTCAGCGCCAACATGACAATCCAAATTAACACTGCCAGGCAAATCTTCAGACATTCAATACACAGCAACTCTTTCCACGAACCTAACCTACTTTTTACTTACAGGATTTCTTCAGGTATTACCTCTTAATACCAATGGGCCGCTCCTGTTCCACCGCCCTCGATGGGGTCCGACTATCCCCACCTGCCATCAGCAACCCGACGCTCCTCACTGGCGTCCCCTGCTATTCCGGTCACTGTGGCCACAGTCCCATAGCCCTCTATTTTACTATCATATTTCCTATCACTACATCCCTGACTGGTAGTGGATCTACTGGAAGGCTAGTTCCACTTACTACTGGTTGGGGCTCTTAACTGCCCTTGCTACCTTTTCATAACTGCCTAGTACACACTATAACATAAATCTCCTAACTCTGGCTAAGCCTACTACTTACTTCAGG
This sequence comes from Xenopus laevis, assembly GCF_017654675.1. Classification (NCBI taxonomy): domain Eukaryota; kingdom Metazoa; phylum Chordata; class Amphibia; order Anura; family Pipidae; genus Xenopus; species Xenopus laevis. The sequence goes on from NC_054371.1 coordinate 196,110,906, forward strand.
GCTGGGCAGATGTTCTTCACTGGACCACGCCCACCGGCAAACTGCCACACCCGTGGTTTCTTATCCCTATTTATACTGTTTGTCTTCCCATTAGCTTTCTTCCCTCTAGTGGCTGGGGTAAAAATTACATCATTACATAATTAATAGGACCCTACTGCCCTCTTGTGGCCAAACCCTGTAAACACACAATTTTCAACATCCAAAGCCCATATACACAGATATTTCTTATTTACACTGCACTTTTCACATGACATCATCTTTACCCACCTTACAATTAACTCAAAAACTACAAATTATAAAAAATGAAAACCAGTTGCAGATTGTCTCAGAAAACCTCTCTCTACACCAAGAGTTAATTTAAAGGTGACCAACTCCTTTAAAGGAGAACCAACCCATTTTTATTAAAATCCCCTACCCCTATGCTACATAGACCCCCCTCCCTGCTCCTCCCAGCCTAATGCAGGGCATCAGTTCACAGGTGTCATCTTCTTTTCTTCGGTAATCTTCAGGTCTTCTTCCGGTACTTCGGCAATTTCCGTGGGTTTTGGTGCAAATGCAGTTGTTCAGGACTGGCAGATCGCGCCAAGTGCGCATGCACCGCACACCAATCTCTTCCTGAAGATTACCAAAGAGAAAAAGGTGGCACCCATGAACTCAGTTGCCCTGAATCTGTAACGAAGGGTAAGTAAAGAGTTAGGGGCATTTACACATGGTAACACCTAGGCTGGAGGAGCAGGGAGGGGGGGTCTATGCAGGTTAGGGGATTTTAATAAAAAGGGTTTGGTTCTCCTTTAAGACTACATTTGGATATACCATAGGGATCATTTATAACTGCAAGCACAGTTGCATTCACAGAACTTTCCTAGTTGTCAGTTGCATGTAAAACTCCAGTACTTGCATCATAATGTGCTCTTTGCATGCATGCATCACTCTCACACCAGAAATAATAACAACCAGACATGTCAAACTTTCAGCTCTGGGGAGGCCAGGGCCCACTGAAGATACCACTTCATGACATCCCAGTCATGTCCAAACTTGATGCCTGAACCCCCATTCTCCTAGTGTGTGCCTTTTATTTGTCACTGCAATCGGGGGGGGGGCTCAGAAGGAGCAGCAGTAGTTTCCGTTTCGGAGTCAGTCTTGGCCATCGAGGGCCACTGGGTTTTTTCCTGGAGTCTGACAATGGTTAAAAAGCAAAGTGCAAATGCAGTTGCATTAATTTTCACAGGTCAGGTCCAACTCCCCCTTGCAGCTGCAATGACTCTGGAATTCTAGGAAAATACCATGGCAATTGCACTTAAAACTGCAATTTGCTCATTGGAAGCTACATATTGTGGTGGATTGGCAAGAGAGAACTGTCCTGTCTGCTGTAAAACTATAGAGAACCTGCTGCAACTCTGAATTGGGGATGTCCCTCCCTACACAGTGGTGTAATGTATAGTGCAAGTGCATATTAAGTGTATGCTTAAGTAGGCACAGCAGTTACAGACACAGCAGCAGGAGGCAGATATATGTATCGCAAGCAAGGGTAAGTACACTCAGCAATGTCAGAACTTCGGTATGACATTCGGCCACGTGAATCTTGCCTGTATCTCTGACAGTAACTTCTAGTAATGACGATTTCCTAACCTTTTTCTGCATGGCAATGCCGGAGCCATCCCTTTATTCTATATAACTTAATGAGCACATGAAGAAAAGGAGGATTTGATTTGAAATCTTCAGGCATAAAAAGAAGGCTGGAGGTCTGTGCTTGATGAACTGATTCAATTAAACATGATGTGGCAGTTTATAGTTTTTACAAATAATGAAGCGTTTTTCCTCGAATTCCAGCATAATGGATGCCATGCAGGGAGTTGCGTCATATGCATTAACACTAGAGATGAAGTGGGCTAACATTTTCATAATTAGGATTTGTGTCACTTTCTGTGTTAGTGTGTAGGTCTTTTGTTGCAACCCACTGTGGGGACCCTGAAATTACTGCCGTGTACAATGTGGCAGTAGCTCAAGGGTTACCCATTGTTAATTGGCATACTTGCATATCATATATATAAAGGAGCGATATATATTAATTTATTATATAGACATATAGTCCTCAGATTGAGAGAGATTGATAGCATGCCTCTGACTCACAGACACCAATTCTCCATTGCCTTAGGCCGGCAGTATTCAATTCCTCCCATACCTTGTTCCATGTTGAAGTGATAGATAGAGGGACAGGTTAAATGACTGTCAGCCTAAGGGGAATAGGGGAATGGTTCCTAAGAGTCTGAGATAGACTGCCATGGTATTCTTTCAATCTGACGACTTGGACATTACGAAAAAAAAAAAAAAAATTACAGGTATAGGATCCCTTATCCAGATAGCTTTGAATTATGGTAGAATCCATTACAAGCAAATAATTCTCATTTTTAAGAATAATTAAATTTTTCCATGTAATAATAAAACAGTACCTTGTACTTTATGGTAACTAAGCTGCAGGAATTTTGCTTTTTAGCCTTAAGGTATGGTCATCCAAATACAGAAAAATCAAGGCCCCAAAAATTCCAAATATTATATATTTCTACCTCTATGCAGGCATGTTTTTTTTTCCTTACATATGTCCTTATGTAAACCTGTAAACTGTCAGTGGCAAATTTACTTACCTGCGAAAAATTGCCAGCGCTGGCTTCACGCAGATCGCAACACTTCACCAGGCGTAAATTCGCCTGGACAATGCTAATTCACAAAGATCCGGAGTTGCGCACAGGGTACCGAATGCTTGCGAAGTTGCGCTAGCGAAAAGAGGATCAGCAGTTCGAAGTTACGTTAGCGTTGGCTAATTTGCATACGGTGTACAATGGCCTTATATGTTGCAGCAAATACATTACACTACACACGGCCAGGGAACCTTAATAAAATTATATAAAGTTGTTATATTGCCCTACACATATCACTGTATAGTTTAGGTGCCATATGTTAGCCTATCACCCTGTAAAAAGGAAAATACGCCAACGTTTTCTGGGACTTTTTTCAACAAAATTTCAAGTAAGTCTTATCTACTCCATTGCACTTCAGCTGGTCTGAGACGAAGGCAAAATCAAAAACTTGAATTTGCGTAGTAACGCTCTTTCGCCAGAGCGCAAAGTTGCACCAGAGTCTATCTCCTTTGCTAGCGAAATTACGCCAGCGACCTTTAGTAAATGGGCGAAGTCCCGAATGACATCACGCTGGCCTTTAGTAAATTTGCCCCTTAGTATCTGTTAATTTCCATTTAACTGGTATGCTATATTTATACGATATATTTATACGACTCTGTGAACTGTATGTAGCATCTTTTCCAGGGTTATTAAAGTCACTGGTAGTACAAGGGGTCACATCCATGCTTTGCAGAGATTATGGCCGGTTCAGTACTGAATCATCAACTCTGTTATAGATATGCAACACAAAGGTATGGGACCTGTTATTCAGAATGCTCAGGACCTAGAGTTTTTTGGATAAAGGATCTTTCCGTAATTTGGATCTCCATACAGTAACCTTTTAAGTGCCACAGAATGTAGAATCTATGTTCTGTGGATTAAAGTACCAAAGTTCCACAGATCGTAGATTATAGTTCTTTAGCATTTCCGGGTTTGCAAGAGCTGCGTTGACATATTAACCGGCTCAGTGCATATTATTCGGCGCAGAACCCCTTAGGCAACAAGCAGATGTGGTCATACTCACTGACGCCATCCCTTATTGTTGCCAGCAGCCAATGGATGAACTGATGATGCTGATAATTTCCCCTGGCTCCCCCTATGAATTGAGTCCCCCTGCTGGAACCCTCCTGCTGCCTTACTGTTGTTCTCCTGCTGGATTGGTTGCCTGCATTGCCTGCCTTCAGTTGAGAGAGCTGAACTACAACACTATTGCACTGTTTATTAGTCTGTAAGCCCTACGGGGTAGGGTCCTCTAGCCTTTTGTTTCCTTGACACTGAGCACTTACTCTGCATTGTAATTATATTTTATATTTATGTGAATTGTATTCTAATAATGCACTTATTGATACTTTTTATTCCAATGACCCCTTTTTTGTTACTACTACTAAAAATATACATACATACATACATACATACATTTTACTTATTTCTTTCTAAACTCGGGTAAATTTGGGTTTTTCTATTTTTTTCTTCTGTCTTTCACATTAGCACACTTTTACTCACACAAACACACAGACGTACAGGCAACTTTTCCAAGCACACACACACTCACACTCACACTTACACTTTTTTGCGGATTCTTATATTTTTTTTTTCTTTGCTTTCTTTATTAGTTGGGGTTTGCTAAAACTTTATTTCTTATCTTGTTCTATAATTATTTGATTGATTTTATTGCCTTTTTGTTTTTGTTTTTTTTTACATTTTCATTGTTGATTAGTGTTTTGTTATTGATTTTATTGATTTTTCACTTTTGTATTGCTGTTTGGTGCTTGTTATCGCCAGTAAATAGGTTGTGTTTGCAGTGAGGCTGTTGAATCTAAGTTTCTAAGCACCGATTTCACTCCAATAGCTGTTGTTATTGTTGCTTTGACTGATTTTATTGCATTTTATAAATTGTATTCTGTTTTTCCTTTGCATTGCCCTTTAATGCTTGTTTACTGTCCCAAAAAAAGTTGTTTTTGCAGGGACTAGTGGATGTAGATTTTTGACCACAGATTGAATTACAATAACTGTTCTTTTTATTGCTTTAGCTGATTTTATTGCATTTTACTTATTTTATTCCAGATTGTTCCTTTGCATTGTTGTTTGCTTGTTTAGTGTCCCAAAAAAGGTTGTGTTTGCAGTGACATTGGTGAATCTAAGTTTCTGACCACCAATTTCACTCCAATAACTGCTCTTTTTAATGCTTTACTTGATTTTATTGCATTTTAGGGATTTTATTCTGGATTGTTCCTTTGCATTGTTGTTTGCTTGTTTAGTGCCCCAAAAAAGGTTGTGTTTGCAGTGACACTAGTGAATTTAGAACTCTGATCACAGATTTCATTGCAGTGATTGTCCTTTTATTGCTTTTGGTGATTTTATTGCATTTTGTGAATTTATTAAATTTTGGGCATACAGTATGCAATATATATATATATATATATATATATATATATATATATATATATATATATATAGATATAGATAGATATAGATATATATAGATATATATATATATAGATATATATAGTGAAAAAAGACCGCACTCACAGGACTTTGTATGAAAAAAAAAGCCACAAGGGCTGTGATTTTATTCCTCAACGTTTAGGCTATCAAACTCTAGCAGTCCTCAGGAGGTGAGGACGGCTAGAGTTTGATAGCCGAAACGTTGAGGAATAAAATCACAGCCCTTGTGGCTTTTTTTTTTCATACAAAGTCCTGTGAGTGCGGTCTTTTTTCACTAAATATATGTAAATTTTTACCAGCACCAAGGCATTTAACCACTTTATTGTGGAGTGCACCAGGTCGGATTCTTTATATATATACTTTTATTCTTTACAAGGGCAGCACCCTGCTAACAAGACTTGCCCCAGGTGCACTGTAAACAGTTCACATATTACAAAAAAGACCAGCAACACCGGGATATTTGTGCATCAATATAAAAATGTATTCAAATTGTGCATGAATAGCCAACGTGACGTTTCGGTCCATGCAGGGACCTTCTTCATGGCAACCATACTCATATTACACATCCCCCTAAATACCCAACAAAAGGAAGTGACATCATGACCAATTAGTGACTGCTGTGCACATGTCAAAAGAATTTTTTGTGTATACAAAGTGACTAGTGCTGGTAGTGTGTTGATCATGTTTCTATTCAAATTGACTCAAGTTTTACATATGTGTGATGTTATCATTATCATAATAAATATGTGCGTGTACATTACTTTGTGCATTTAAAATATATATTATTAAAAAAAATTTGCACAGACATAGTGTATCTAAAATCTGATAAAAATGTAACCGTGATAAAGTTGAAAACTTGTCAATTAAAAACAATTATATCATGCTCCAACCATATAAGCTTACACAATCTCAAATAGTTACTATAATTGTGGGCAACCCCCATTCATAGTATTTCAACTATATTTTAAATATAATATTCGAATGTGGAGCAAGAAGCAACCATATCTGGTACTGTATCCACAAACAGAACCCTTAATAATGGTAGGTACTGTAGATCTGTAGATATCGTTATTGTATAAATATTATATTTATGTAACGCTTTCTTAGGCTATCCTGCCAATTAGGAGTTAAGGGTGTCCAGTTGGTAGTGAGCATGGGTTACACTGCGAATCTACACCCAGGGCAGAGCCTTCGCCAAGTGTGTACATCAATTCCCAGTTAACCAACGTTGCCAGTGAGGGGATCGGGATCGATCAGGTAGGGTACAGGTTGTCCTTTGCTAACCTAGATGCAACTGAGTTCCCTGCTCTAAAGGCAAACAGGCCTTGTGGGAAAGCTACTTCCTTCTACAATCCTCGTTGGAGCGACAACTGCTCTTTCTGCTACACCTCTCTGTCTTACTCTCCTAGAGAGTCTATAACAAGATCTTACTATATTAGCTGTTCCTCGTTCACTGGGTTACCTGGTCCCCGACTTAGCCCCAAAGGTGTCAGGTCCCTCTGGGGTAAATGCTTACTGGGGCCTATGGCTCCCTGCACAACACTATATAGCAGTGTGGCAGGGGAGTGTCATTACACACTTTGTCCAAAAGGTGAGGGTGTTACACTTTACCAGTTAGAAGGGCTTGGCCCAATAACAAGGGAAAAGAGAACTACATACAAAAGGTAGGGGATTAACTCTATAGGGATAGGATATCCTATAGGTCCCTACATTTATATTGTTTCGTTTTAGCAATTAAGTCACTCGGATATCCCCTCTCCAGGTTTTCCAGGGTTTTAGCCCTCTCATCTATACTACTGGTTATCCCAATAACCCACATCATTTGTGACCTGGGCAACGAGTTGAGTAGATGTCGAGGGTGGCTGGTGGTACAATGCAATATTGAATTTCTGTCTGTGGGATTTTGAAAAATCCTGGTGTGTAACTGTTGAGCTTCCTCATCTTTATACACCGTTACATCCAGGAAATCAATACTGTTCTAATCTTTATGTGCTGTGAACCTTATGGGAGAAGGGATGTTATTGAGATCTGATATAAACAATGATAGTTCGTCCTTTGTGCCGTACCACAGGAAAAACATAGAAAAAATCTATGTAGAGCCTATAATACCCACCATGTTTCTGAAATAATGGATGACCATATATATATATATGATTTCTCATATTCATGCATGAAGGCATTCGCATAGGTAGGCGCTACATTAGGTCCCATAGCAGTTCCAGACAATTGTATGGAAAAACTATTCTCAAATTTGAAATAGTTATTGTACAATATGAATTCCAATAGGATGATCACAAATTCAGATGGGGTGCCCTCATATGCAGAATTTTCGCTCAACAGTTTTCTCACTGCATCTATCCCCATGTTGTGCGGTATGCATGTATATAGGCTATGGACATCAATCGTGATGAAGAAGTCCATATTGCCTGTGTTAACACTGCCAATCATTTTTAAGAAATCAGTTGTATCACTTAAATAGGAACCCAGCTGTCTCGCCATGGGTTATAGAAGTGAATTTATTATTATTATTATTAACATGTATTTATATAGCGCCAACATATTGCGTAGCACTGTAAAGTAAATGTGATTATACAACTACATCACATGAATTACATACATAGAATATATGGAGTAACAAACATCACAATCAATACAGGTACAAAAAGGTGAGGAAGGCCCTATGCATAGGCATACAGTCTAAAGGGAAGGGAGTAATACACAAGGTGTGGGAGTGGGCAAGATCGAATTAAGTGGGTGAGAAATGTGGTATTGCGTTTGGTAGTTAAGCAGAGTGAGGGTAGGCTTCTCGAAAGAAGTGCGTTTTCAGAGATTTCTTTAAAGTAGAAAGGTTGGGAGAAAGTCGGACAGACCGTGGGAGAGCGTTCCAGAGGAGGGGTGCAGCCCTTGCAAAGTCTTGAATGCGAGCGTGTGAGGAGGTAATGAGAGAAGAGTTGAGTAGCAGGTCAGTAGAGGAGCGTAGTAAGCGAGTGGGTGAGTATATAGAGATGAGTTTAGAGATGTAGGGTGGGGCAGAGTTATGAAGTGCTTTGAAAGTCAGTGTCATTAATTTGAATTTGATTCTGAAAGGTAACGGAAGCCAGTGCAGGGATTGACAGAATCCACATATGACGATATTTTTTCGGTTAATGAGCCCCTATCTGATATGATTGGTCTTCCCAGGGGTTGTGTTAATCATTTATGAACCTTCGGTATAGTATATATTACAGGTCTTACCGGATACTCCACATATAGCCCATTCCGCAAGGTCTCTGATATCCATCCATGAGTACATGTTTCCTCCAGTAAAATCTTGATCTGCTTCTAGAATTTAAGAGTAGGGTCATAACTCAATTTACAATTGCTGTTAGCATCTGTAAACTGGCCCAACAGTTCGGTTTTATAATATTTGTAGTCCAGGACCACCACTGCCCCTCCATTATAAGCAGGCTTAACAATTATGTTTGGATTTTCACGCAATCCTTTTAGGGCCAAACGTTCCTCTTTAGTGAGGTTCCCCTGCAGTGTAATTGTTGTGAGAAATCCGGTACTGCATGCATTGTTTATAATTGGATCAAAGTCACTTTTAGCTCTGAATTTAGTTACACGCCCATTATCCCCCTACAGTGTTTCTTTTCTCACATTTGAAATGCTCTACAATAATGTTAAAGTCCTGAGGTAGTGTGGAGGGGACATAAGACAGACCTTTAGATAATATGCTCACCTTCAATGTTGTTAACTGGTGTTCAGATAGATTTATCACTGCCTGTTCGGGAGTACTCTGCCCCCCCCCTGGCGTGGTGGTCTGCCTCGGGCACTTGTTTTGCCTGTGTCTGCGGCCCCCACAGCGTTGCTTGGTACAGCCCCTGCTTCCTGGGGCAGCTCGCCATCTAAAAAAGCCGGTTGTGGCGTGTTTGCGTCCATTGTCGGGTCCTCCTCAGATTCCTCGCTGCTAGACACATATCCAAGCGGCTTCCTTACACGCCACATCATCACTCTGTGCCATTGCGCTCCTGGCCTGCCTCCATGACGCCATCTATATACGCTGCTCTCTTTGTAGTCCTGCTGCACCCGGAGGTATTTCGATTTACCTTGCTTTCAAACAATCTAAATACCTCCGGGTGCATTTGGCCCTAAAAGGATTGTATGAAAACCCAAACATAATTGTTAAGCCTGCTGATAAGGGAGGGGCAGTGGTGGTCCTGGACTATAATTATTATAAAACTGAACAGTTGGGCCAGTTTACAGATGCTAACAGCCATTGTAAATTGAGTTATGATCCTACTCTTAAATTCCAGAAGCAGCTCAAGATTTTTATTGGAGGAAACTTGCACTCATGGATGGATATCAGAGACCTTGCGGAATGGGCTATATGTGGAGTAATAAATATAAAGCATATGGGTGGCGTTGATATAACAGACCAAATCAAAACATATTACAATGCCACCAGAGAAACCAGGACCTGGTACAAAAAAGCATGTAGAAAAGCTTTTCAGAAATATATTGTTTGTGGGAGTTATTTCACAGGTAGGGGGTGTTTATAAACTGCAAATAGTATACATATAGAGCGCAGCCCCCACATTTTCAACTGTAATTGAAAATTTGCTGTGGTTTGAACATTTTTACGAGAGCTTTTGTGTAATATTTAAATTTGATCCTGCGTCTAAGTTTACATTTTAGAAAAAAAGTAAATGAAAAAGCCAGTTAAAACGATTAATGAATAATTACTTTTCCTTGGTTATTCTCTGTCAAATTTCTTAAATTACATTATGAATGGAGAGAATTAAAATTGAACTGTTTGTAGACAATTTCCTTCCTGGAGGATATAAAACTTACTTTCTGCCACTCCTACCCCATATTCTCCTTTGTTCCAAAGACATACATACAAATTGAACTTTATGCTGGAAAGGGGTGTGTAAAGGACCTGTGTAGGCCATTATGTGTCTTAAGGTGGCCACTCATGGGCAGATTTAAACTGCCGATTTGGCCCATTTAGACCAAGTTAACAGCCTTTCTTGCCACAAATGAGGCCCTCCAACAGACCTGCCCGACTAAATATTTGCCTGAAATTCATCCCGATGTCGGCAGGTATGAAAAATCCTGTTGGGTCAAGGACTGATGTGGCCCTTTCTCAGATTGTCTGGATACCATTGTTGTCCTATCGTTTTGCACTCGGGCTAAACTATTGGATCAGCCACATATTAGAGAAATATCCTCTCTTTTACCGACCTCGCCAAACCAGCAGATCTTTACATATATGGAATACAACAGGTAGCGTGGACACACCACAGGTAGTATGCTATGATTTCACAACACAACAGGGGTCATTTACAAAGTGCAGGCAAAAATGTTTGCACAATTATGTACAGCCTTGCACTTTTCTGTAATGCCACCATTTTGTGCACTCCAAAATGGAGCCATAAATATTGGCTGCATTCCATAGCACTGTATTAATCAGGGATGGACAGGAGTTATGTAAGCTTCGCTCCTCCCACCCCCTACCCATACCATAACTATTAGGACACATCTTCTATATATTCTACAATCCTCACTCAGTGCACTGAATTGCATGTGCCTGAAAAGACACATTTTGCAAGACTCGATTTACATACTTTAATATTAATATCTATATTTTAGGAACATTGTATCAATTTTCTTTCAAAAGAATAAACAGCTATACTCCCAAAGCATTTTATTTTTACATTTGCTAGCATGTTATTTTACAGGGCATTTAACACATGCCTAATTCTAATAGTGCAAGCAAGCTCATTTTGTTCAATCAATATCTAACAGACACATATATCAAGTGGGACCCAGAAGTCACAATGTTCCTGTTCTTGGTTCTTTCTCATGCTAATTACATTATCTGCCCTCTGGGACTTTACATGTGGCTAGCAAATGGAACGTGACATTGACTGAAAAGGTGAGCTTGCAAATAGAGTGATGGCAGCCAGAGAAATGATTTAAAATATTATCTGGAGGAGGGGGATAAATAAACCATAAAAGAAACTACATTTGACTCCTCTTTGATTTCAGCTCCGTTAAATTTGGAAAATACAGCCAATCAAATTGTATATATCCTTTATTTAATCTATCACTCTTTCAGCGTCTTGATTAATTCCGCGCTAGCAAAGCAGTTTCTTTGCTGTCAATGGTATAATATAGTGGGAATATATTGGTATTTCTGTTAGGGAATGGAAAGCGGTTATATTTATATTCCCTGTGTTCTGGTTTAAAAAAACCAATGGACCAGTGTCAGTTCAGTTTCATGACTGATATTAAAACAGCTATTTTGTATTATTCATTCCTCTACACCTCAAAACATATCTTCACCGTGGTCTCCTTACATTCCTGGCCAACTCTTCCATTCTTCTCAGAGACACCACCTGGTCGCATCACATACTAACACTGTTGTTTCTTTCATTAAAACCTTCTTGCTTGATGATCCTTATCTTTAGAGAAAGGTTAATCGAAAAATCTAATTTCTTAAAATTTTTAGTATTTTCATAATTTTAAAAAACTCTAAAATCTCAAATGTGCACTTGTCGATTTCTCATATGCTTCATTTTAACATAAAAAAAACCTACTTGACGAAGTGAAATCACATTCTACCAATTATTTTCAAAGAGTCTGCCAAATGTCAATATTATCTTGAATACTGAAATTAAAAAATAACTTACATTTTCATAAAACAGCTCCCCTTGACTTTTACATTATCTCACCAGCTTTTAGATGCCAAATATTTCTATTGGAGTTTTTTTTTTTTTTGGTGCTTAAAATGGACCTGTCATCCAGACATAAAAACCTGTATAGTTAAAGTAATTTTCGATTTAAACATGAAATCCAAATTCTCTTTTTTTATTATAACATCCATACTTGTTCTAAACTCTTTTAAAAAGATGTAAATTCGAATGTGGAACAGAAGGACAAAGTCGCAGGTTTAACTGCTAAAGTGCAATTTTAATGGTCCACACGACATGTTTCGGGCACATCTGCCCTTTTTCAAGTGTGAAACACAAGTGAAATACAAAGTATAAATAACCATACTGAGGTATGTAGACACCCCCCCCCCACCTCCTAGATAGGACAATTAAATAGTAACAGGTGTTCAGTTTGGATAATTTGTTGCCGAAGTTCAACGTAGTGAATGCAATGTGCAGGATAAACAGTGAAAGTCCCAATAAATACCTGGGGATATTAAAATATTATGTATAAAAAATTGATATGCACATATCATTAAAACACTAGAAAAATATTAAGTGTGAAGACTGCCCAAATGGGCCTATTCACACTATAGCATATGTTACACGTCACATTTGAGGTTTTAAGCTAGCCGTGCTAAATGTATAATAAATACAACTTAATGCAGCTAGAAACAATTTATACGTCTTACCCTTAGTAGAGACTAACGATTAAAGTAGTATTCAAAATCTGCAATAGAAAAAATGAGGATCATAAAAATGAGGAACAGCGTTAAACTCCAGTGGTCGTTCAGACCCATGGGAAGCATCGTATTTAAAGGAAAACTATACCCCCCAAACAATGTAGGTCTCTATAAAAAGATATTGCATAAAACAGCTTATATGTAAAACCCTGCTTCATGTAAATAAACCATTTTCATAATAATAAACTTTTCTAGTAGTATGTGCCATTGGGTAATCATAAATAGAAAATTGCCATTTTAAAAAATAAGGGCCGCCCCCTGAGATCGTAGGATTCACTGTACTCACAAACATACCAATAAACCATACATGTTAGGTCACATGAGCCAATTAACAGACAGAGTTGTGTCTTTTGCTTCCACACTTCTTCCTGTTACAGTTAGAGTTGTAGTATTTCTGGTCAGGTGATCTCTGAGGCAGCATACATACCATCACGAAATGGTGTTTCAAGGCAAGAGATGTAAAAGGGCAATATTTACTTAAATATACTGTATATTCCAGTTTGGTGAGATTCTTTAATATGCCACTTAATATGATATGAATCTGTTGCTTAAGTGTTCATTTTGGGGGTATAGTTTTCCTTTAATTTTTTAATCCATATTGTTTCATGTTGTAAAAGCAGTTTCTGTATATACAGTAACCTCCTCTTCTTGGTAATTTCACATTTTCCAATACCAACCACCTCATTTGTGTCTGATTGTGGCCCTGGGAAAAGAAATGTCTCGATACAGGAGTATCAGATTGAGTACCTGCTTTGAAATTTCTAATATTACCCTTATGTTCTTTTATGCGTTCCTTTACAGCTCTACTTGGTTGGCCAATATAGGCTAATCCGCAGGGACATTTTAACATGTAAACCACATTTTTGGTCTCAGGTAGAAAAATCTTTCAATGGATATTATTACCCTTTGTGGAATGGCTTACTGTTTCTTTTAAAAAGCTCAAGCATAGAGGCAGGACAGGCAACTATTTCATTTTCCATTCAGCACTTCCTAGATATCACTGCACTCCCCACATTCCCCCTCCCTCATCACCATCTAATTATGTAGCCTGTGCATGGGGATTGCCATCAGGTCCCCCATTCTGGCACAGAAATAATATCCTGAGATGATGCAAGGCTTGCATTAATAACAGTGTTCACAAAATGGCAGCTGCCTGCTTGCTATAATTATGAATTCCCGAATTGAAGGAAACAAGATTTAAATAAAGTATATAGTATAAGTAAAGTATATTTTGCTTCACTAAATTGATAAAATAGGATTTGGAATTATTTCTTAAGGTGACAGGTCCCCTTTAATAAATCATGAAAATTCAAGTTTCGGAAACTTATATATACATTTATTGCGGAAAAACACATGTATTGCGGTAAATAAATGTTTATAAGTCTGTCAAAAGAATACAATTTCTGAATTCCTCCACAGAGAATATTACTTGAAAATTAGTTTTTTTCATAAAAAAACAAAATTGACAATTTGTTATGCTGTTGGAAATAGAAGGGAGACAAATGGGGAAACCATCGCACTGGCTGCAGTTATCATAGCCCCTCGAGTAGATCTGACACCACTGAGATCTGCTGAGAGCATAATATGGAAAATGTTATTAAATTAAGTGCATATCAGCCCTTTGACTTATTTTAAAAATCATGCTCAGGTAGTTCCCCATAGTGCATAGGATTCTATGAAAGGCGAAAGGGTAAGGATGCGTTGAATTAGCTGAACTGCAATGTAGGATCAAAGCCTGACAATGATTCCTGCTAGTGAGCATGGAAACCGCCAGAATCCCACCAGGAATCTTTGATGGACACTCTAAATCAAGGAAAGTAGAACAGAGAGAATTACAAAGAAGGTGATGAGTAATCAAAAAAAAGTCACAAATCCAGAAAGAAGCTGAGTTAATGTTTATATAATATAAATACTATGGATAAAACCTGCTGCATTATATAATAGAGAGAACCAGTGTCTAATGAGAGTTTGGGGCAGATATAGGAAAATTTTAGCTCATTTATTCAAATTTAAATTGGGGAATCTTATAGAATGTCATGACTTGCAGGAAGTTTTTCATCTAACTGACCACAGCAAATGTATTTGTTAATTTACCAGAATGTGTTTGAGCAGGCAGTGTTAGAGCTCAGCTACAGTTTTGACAGCTCTAAAATCCCACTGAATACTTAACCTCATAAATAAATTAAGGCAAAGCAAGTTAATAAGAGTATCACTGAAAATTAATCTTTTCACCAAGCTGGAATTAAAACATCTAGCTAAACCAAATAGTATTTGTACTTACTGAGCAGTATTCATCATCATTGCTGTGTGCTTTTTTTGTTCCTGAGACTGTAGTTATGTAAACATTGACAATTGTTTGGAGAACAAGGTTTTTTTTACATACAATAATCTATCTTATCTGATGCATTTTTCTAATGTATTTATTAAGCATTGCCCACCTCATAATGCTGTAAATAACAGAATGCCTGCGTCTTTTCGACAGAGAATCATTGATCCTGCCTGACTATTACTTGTTCCTGTTCACTGTTATAAAACATGTCTGGAGCTCTATCATAAAACATAACTAGGCTGTAGCTTTCTGACAGTAACAAAGTAGAAGCAAATCATGTGATACCCCAGGAAGAATCTTTTCCATAGCAGCTGAAAAATGGACTATAATTTTTATTTCACAAAATACAGTAAATCACAACTGTGTTTTATTTAACCTATGGGTTTTCAGACAGAGATAAAAATGATATATTTTTTCATATTTAGTGCAACCATGACATTGCCGGGCATTTATAGTTATTATTACACATTAATAACTCATCTGAATTAAGCAAATTAAATAGTAATATATATGTAACGCTTTCTTGGGTTATCCTGCCAATGAGGAGTTAAGGGTGTCCAGCTTGTGGAGTGAGCATGGGTTACATGTGAATCTACACCCAGGGCAGAGCCTTCGCCAAATGGAAGCTTCCCCTTGAAGATGTTGTAAAACTACAACCCCCAGGCTAATTAGTGCAAAAGTAGATAAATTGGACGCCAGGAGGTTCTTAGTGAAACAAAAGAGTTGTATTTATTGTAGACAAGGCACAATAAAGGTGACCACAGGTTTACTCACGCAGTGAGTTGTAGCAGGTATATTATATCACAGAGGAGGAAAGATAGCAGGATGATAATGCAGCATGATAGAGACTGTCACTCCCATAGTCAAATAGTCAAGAAGAATACCTCTGTCCCAATGACCGATATACCAGTGAGGGGATCGGGATCAATCAGGTAGGGTACAGGCAGTCCACTGCTAACCTAGATTCCCTATCACTGAGTTCCCTGCTCTAAAGGCAAACAAGAAGCCTTTGGGAAGCTACTCTCTGCTATTATCCTTGATGGAGCACACAGCTGCTCATGCTACATAAAACTGACTATCTCTCTCTCATAGAGAGACTATTACAGGTCTGCCCTAATGATAGCTAACCTCATTCACAGGATTGCCTGGTTCCCGACTTCAGCACCAAAGGTACAGGTCCCTTTGGGGTAGATGGCTTTACTGGGGCCTTGGTGATCCCAGGCTCAATGGGAAACACCTAGCAGCACAGACACCAGGAGCCAAAGAGGAAGAGGCCACTCCCTGCACAACACTATATAGCAGTGTGGCAGGGGAGTGTCATTACACTCTTTGTCCAATAGGTGAGGATGTTACACTTTACCAGTTAGAAGGGCTTGTGCCCAATAATAAATGATAAGAGAACTACAAGGAAAGGTAGGGGATTAACTCTGTAGGGATATGATATCCTATAGGTCCCTACATATAGTAATATTTCACTCTGTTTATCTCTACAAAATAAACCTAAAAGAGGACTTGTTAAGGTTATGCCAATGTTTCAGCTAAATTCTCAGTTTCAGCTAAATTCTCAGTTCTAAAGTCATGACATTCGACCATCGAATAGGGTAATCCGACATTCGAAGTCGAAGGATTTTTAAGATCGTACGATCCTACTTCGAATCGTACGACCATACGATTTAATCATACGATTTTACAAAAAAAAAAAATCCTTCGACTTCTCAAAACGTAGCCAAATACTGCCTATGGGTTCCAGGAGGTCCCCATAGGCTAACATCAGTGGCGGAACTACCGGGGGTGCAGAGGGTGCAGCTGTGCCAGGGTCCCTGCCCCTGCACGCCCGGTGGGGCCCGCAACCCAGGAGAGGAATACCGGCCGGTACCGACGGCTACTCCGTGGCACCAGCATAAAAATACCTGTCCCTGCAGACACCTCCTCCCCCACTAAAAGCCACAAATCTGCTGGCTTTTAGGGTCCGGGCTGGGGCCCAGCGGGGCTTCTGCTTCAGGGCCCGCCTAAAAGCCCCGCTAGATGCTGCCTCACCATCCGTCTGGTAACCCAAACAACGCGCGTGTACGCAAGCGCGCACATGCGCGTGCTTGCGCATGCGCGTTAGCAAGCGTACACTCACGCATGCGCATTAGCTTTTTTTTGCCGCATGTTGCAGATCTGGGTCTACAGGGCCCACTGGAGCCGGCCCAGGCCAGTCTGATCCTGGCTGATATATGGTATATATATAATTATAGTGGCAGAGTGGGGTTTTTTGAGTGGGCGGGGAGGGGTTTGAGAGAGTGGGGGGTTTGAGAGAGTGTGGGGGGGGTTTGAGAGAGTGGGGGGGGGTTTGAGAGAGTGGGGGGTTTGAGAGAGTGGGGGGGTTTGAGAGAGTGGGGGGTTTGAGAGAGTGGGGGGGGTTTGAGAGAGTGGGGGGGTTGAGAGAGTGGGGGGGTTTGAAAGAGTGGGGGGTTTGAAAGAGTGGGGGGGTTTGAAAGAGTGGGGGGGTTTGAAAGAGTGGGGGGGTTTGAGAGAGTGGGGGGGTTTGAGAGAGGGGGGATTTGAGAGAGGGGGGTTTGAGAGAGGGGGGGTTTGAGAGAGTGGGTGGTTTTTGAGAGAGGGTTTTTTTGAGAGAGAGTGGGGGGGTTTTAAGGGGAGGTTTGAGAGGGGGGTTTTGAGAGAGTGTTTTTTTTTTGAGAGAGAGTGGGGGAGTTTTGAGAGAGTGGGGGGGTTTGAGAGAGTGTGGGGGGTTTGAGAGAGTGGGGGTTTGAGAGAGTGGGAGGGGATTTGGAGAGAGTGGGGGGGGTTTGAGAGAGTGGGGGGGTTTGAGAGAGTGGGGGGTT
The DNA here is from genome assembly GCF_017654675.1 of Xenopus laevis. Classification (NCBI taxonomy): domain Eukaryota; kingdom Metazoa; phylum Chordata; class Amphibia; order Anura; family Pipidae; genus Xenopus; species Xenopus laevis. Next base: position 196,128,624 of record NC_054371.1, read on the forward strand.
TGAGAGAGTGGGTTTTTTCTGAGAGAGTGGGGGGTTTTAAGGGGGGTTTGAGAGGGGGGGTTTTGAGAGAGTGTTTTTTTTTTTAGAGAGAGTGGGGGGTTTGAGAGAGTGGGGGGGCAGGATAAATGACTGCCAAATGCAGCAGGGTAAAAGGGCGCCAGTATTAGTTCAAATTGTCCAGGACTCTAACAGGCAGGATGAATGGATGGCAGACAGTGGTGCTGCTGCTGCAGGTTCCTCCTCTCCACCCACCCCCAAGACTATCAGTGAAGAAAGAAAGAAGGAGGGCTGGTAAGGATACAAATCACATTTATTACACTGCATTGTGGTTTTTAACCCTTTCCTTGCTTTCAATAGCAAAAATTTCAGTTGTGTCCTCCTATTATAAATTTTGGGGTATTTGTACATGGAATTGACAGTGTGCCACCTTATGTGATTTCTGGGGTTATTTATTTATGGAATCGCCACTGTATCATCATAATATGAGTTCTGGGGGTATTAAACATGAAATTCTTACTGTGTTCATCCTACTTTTAGTTCTGTGCTATTATACATGGAACTGCAACTGTTTATTCTGCTTAATGTTTTAATAATTAATTAAATTGCATCAGTGTCTTTTATCTCAGAATGATGAGATTTGTGCTTTAGGTACAGATAAAAGAAATGTTTAGCTATCAATATATTAATATTTCTACCATAGTGTGCATGGTCTAAATTCAGCAGGAACAGTCCCCTAAGTTTGCTCATGGTCTGTACAGAGAAATCCCATAAAACTATGGCAGCATAAGTATTCCCCTGTACTAAGCACAGTGGTCACAGAACAACCCCTCAGTGACTTCTAATATCCTTATCATTTACAGTAGGGGGGTACATTATTATCCCTTATAATACATGAGTGATACTCAGAGTTCCCTGTATAACTCATCCTGCAGCCTTGTGTCTTTATATGGTCACAGAACAAGCCCTCAGTCACTTCTAATATCCTTATCATTTACAGTACGGGGTACATTATCCTTCATTTCATTATAATACAGTGAAAGCTCAATTTTATGTGTCGTTTTTACGTTTAACGTTTACGTTAACTGTTGTCGCTACTTTTTAATGAATCATTTGTATATTCATACCTATTTTTTCATATTTCAGTCTCTTATTCAAATCAGTGCATGGTTGCCAGGGGAATTTGGAGCCTAGCAACCAGACTGCTGAAATTGCAAACCGGAGAGCTGCTGAATAAAAAGCTAAATAACTCAAAAACCACAAATAAAATAAAATGAAAACCAATTGCAAATAGTCTCAGAATATCCCTCTCTACATCATACTACATCATACATAAAGTTAACTCTTAGGTGAACAATCCCTTTAGGGGGGGCCCAGTTGTAAATTTCTGTACCAGGGCCCTTAGGGGTCTAGTTACGCCACTGGCTAACATAGCAATTCGGCAGGTTTAAGTTGGCGAAGGGTCGAAGTTTTTTAAAGAGACAGTACTTCGATTTTCAAATGGTTGGATTTGTGAAGTATTTTCAATTTGAATCGAAGTTGAATTTGGCCTATTCGATTGTCGAAGTACCCAAAATTTACTTCAAAATTCGAGGTTTTTTAATTCGAAAATTCACTTTTGATAAATCCGCCCCTTAGTGTTTGTAAAGAAATTGTATTAAAGGGAAACTATACCCACAAACAATGGTCTATATAAAATATATTGCATGAAACAGCTCATATATATAACCTTAATTTATCTAAATAAAGTATTTTCATATACTTCTTAAATAGTATGGGCTAATCCTAAATAGAAAATTGCCATTTTAAGAACTAAGGGCCGGCCCCTAGGATCCTACGATTCAAAGTGCACACAAACAAACCATACATGTTAGGTAACAAGAGCCAATTAACTGACTGGGGGAATGTAATAAAAGTTGGTAATTAAAACTATTCTCAATGCAAAAAGGTATGCCTCTGTGCAAACAAATTTTGCTTTGCTCGAATTTAATACAGCTTTTGCAAACCCAGACACAGTTTAACAACCTCTTTCTACAGTGGAAGAAAGTATGCGAATTTTATAGTTTGCTCCAATGTGCAGTGTAATTAAACTTCTTACTGAAAAAGTTATGTTTGCTCCAAAGGATTATGACACCTTCAAGCACTTCTTAAAAGTGAGCAATTAAAATTTGCAATACAATAACAGTTTAACGAAGAATATTACATTGCGAGATGTGAATTTTTATTCTTATTGGTACAAATTGTTTTTCTCTTTGCAGCTTTTATTACATTCCCCTTAAGTTCTCTCTTTACTGCAAACACTTCTTCCTGTTACAGTTAGAGCTGCAGTATTTCTGGTCAAGTGATCTCTCAGGGAGCGCACAGACCATCACAAAATGGTGGCTCAAGGTAAATGGGCAATATTTAATTATACATTGCAGTTTGGTAAGATTCTTTAATATGCCATTGTATATTATATAAACTATTTGTTGCTTAAGTGTTCATTTTGGCTGTAACGTTTTCCTTTGAGTCAACTGTTTTTTTAATACATTAAACTGTAAAGCATTTTATTAGGAAACCCTGGTCATGTTAAAAGTAATAAACCAGCTAAAAATAGCATACCATAAGGGGCAGATGTATCAAGGGTTGAATATCGAGGGTTAATTAACCATCGATATTCGACTGCCGAATTAAAATCCTTCGTCTTCGAATATCGAAGTCGAAGGATTTTGCGCAATTCGTTCGATCGAACATTGGCCTCGGTAGGTTTTAGGTGGCGAACTAGGGGGTCGAAGAAATTTTTAAAGAGACAGTACTTCAATTATCGAATGGTCAAATATTCGAACGATTTTTAGTTCGAATCGTTCGATTCGAAGTCGTAGTTGAAGGTCGAAGTAGCCAATTCGATGGTCGAAGTAGCCAAAAAAAACATTCGAAATTCAAACTATTTTTCCTCTATTCCTTCACTCGAACTTGTGAAAGTGAATGGGCCCCCTAAATGTTGCTAAAATATCCAATATGTTTCTATCACTTCCTGAAATGTATTGGGCAAAAACTCACATTTTATTATTCTGCAAACATTGTTCCCTTTCCAGTGGTTCATTTTTTAGACATAGGTTCATATGCAAAATATTCCATGTAAACAGAACACTTGCTTAGGTATTTTGGTATACTTTCATTTCAATATAAATGCATATCACTTCCATCTTTATGTCAGCTGTGTCAAATGAAAAAGGACAAGCATGCTTACAGGAATACATGCTTAACAGAAGTTCCTTTATGCCAGTCTTCCCTTGATGATAGATCCACCAAAGAAATGTAGAAGTAGAATTCAAAGTATGCCTGTATTATATATACAGGTATGGGATCCGTTATCGGAAACGCATTATCC